>NW_027466076.1:9050000-9315000 GCF_046127955.1 Nelusetta ayraudi
ACATCAGTGATACAAAGCTGTAGATCAGTGGTTTTCAAAGTAAAAGGCTGCAGAAAAATGAAGAGAAGATAAGAAAAAAAGCTAAGAAATACATAAACAATAGAATTGAACATGTTTTAATTATTATTATTATTATTATTATTATTATTATTATTATTATTATTATTATTATTATCATCATTATCAATATGATATAAGAATTATTGTTTAGTCATTATTATTAAATATACTAAAAATATATATCATATAATATATAATGTGTGAAAAAGTTGATGTTGACATATTTTGTGGCAGTGTCTGTTGGTTAGCAAAGAGCTCCCTGTCCAGAGGATGATGCTGTTTCGGGGGACGCGGTGTGGAAAAGTTTGGGAAGCCCCTGTTCTAGATCACCGTCAGGTCAGCAGGATACATTTCGTACACTGATGTGTTTGGTTTGTTTTTATAGACAGCAAGACTACCAGAGGAAAACACAGACGTGCCTCTTCCTATCGTTCCGCGGCTCAGATCTGGAGACGGTGGCGCGAGCGCGCAAAACCCTCACAGCTGCCGCGGAAAACAAAAACAAACGCTGTGGTACGAGTCGCAGCTCCCGAGGTCAGAGACTGCGTGTGAAAGGGCCTTTGATAGGCTAGCGCTCACAGCTGTGTGGGAGCGTGACATCATAGCAGTCGGTGGGGAATGACAGCAAAGGAAAAAAACAATAAAAAAAAATTCCCCTTCTAAAAGCATGTGAGAGATTTGGGGTAAAGTGAGGTGCGTGCTGCTGGAGGAGTTACCGTTCTGCTGCTGCAACAGCGACTGGTTGGTTGGCGGCTGGGGAGTGATGGCCGGCGGAGGAGGCTCGGCAGGCTGGCTGTGCTGGCTGTGCTGGCTGTGCTGGCTGGGGCGAGCCCGGGTGGTTCCCACCGCCGCAGCTGGAGAGCACACGGGCCGACGACGCATTCAATCACGTCCACATCCACAAAACGCTCGCACACAGTGAGATTCTTGTCTGCGTTCCAGACTTTTGTGTTGACTGACGGAAGCTGTGCCTAAATCCACTCCTCACGTTTTCTGTTTGTACCGTCCGAGATACTGGAGGCTAAACAATTTGCTCAAACTTCTTCAAAAGCTCTCACTTTTTTAAAAAGATTTTTTTATTTTTTTATTTTTTTAAATAAATGCATACCTCTGTTCTCCCGTGGGGCGTTCTCAGCCTTCGGTATCGCTGTGACCCGTTTGGTCTGCAAGTAAAACATGAAGAACGTTGGATTCTGCACATTTGAAAGTCACAATCAGTGGGACTTAAACTTGAACTTTTATTTACACCTGCAGAGTGCAGGACAGCGTTTGACAACCTCAGGCAGCGTAACTCACATCCAAAGGAGTCGGATGAGAAATTTTAAAGTGTTTTATACCTTTTTTTTTAATGGATAAACTTCTGCGGTAAAAGCAGTAAGAGGAATTTCTAATCCATCTGCCTTTTGATTGCTGTGTAGTTGGCAGGCAGTGATGAAAGCACCTTTGGGAGTTTGCTGGTTTTGCCAATGTTGGAGGGAGGAGCCTCGGGACTCTGCGGGATCTCCTCGTCAGGAGCCACGTCCGGGTTGAGAGCAAAGACGCTCTCAAGGTCGATCTGGGGCAACGGACAAACACAGGTTCAGGGGAAGAGGACGAGACGCGTTCGGACCGGCAGACACACCTGAGGTCAAGATTGAAAGCAAAGGCCGCAACAACATCAGAGAGCAGCTGAGCTTGTTGAAATCAGATGTTAAATTTCTACTGCAAGCTACTAAAAGACGACGGCCTTGCTTTCGTCCTCTTTCCATCAGAATTAAAACCGAGCTGATTTAGGAGGAAAGACACTGACTTCTCTGTTTGATTGAAAGCCGAGAGTGTGACTGCGCTTAACATTGCGGCCGGTGCTGCGCAACAATTTGATTGGACAAGTAGGTGCTGGCGGAGTACAGCAGCACCGGCATTTCAAAAGATGGTGACACTCAAAATCACTCACATTCACTGTGTCTTGCTGCCATTTGATCCCAGTCTTGCGCGCTGCCCTCTCATAACCCATTCTCCGATCTTTTCCTCATCCAGTGGAGCAGCACTGCACGATTCGATTAATCATCCAGTAACTGTATAGATCCCCCACTAAATGCATTTACAGACCCTCAGTTTGGCATAAGATTGGACCTGCGTCTCATCTACGACACGAAACGACAACACATTACTACTTCAAGCGAACAAATGACATCTGAAATTGTGCTGTAGCCCTGCTGGACTCAAGGTTACTCTGCTGTGGATGAAACACTACTGGCCTGCAGCTTCATGACAGCACCACAGCTTGCGCTGATGTCCCCCCCCACCACACACACACACACACCTCGTGTCACAGCGTCTCACAGCTACAACTTTAATGTAGCAGCGCAGAATGAAACACGACAGTCCCTCTCAGGGACGAGAAGCGACGCGAGCTTACAGCAACCTACGGGCGGCTTTGCGTTGAAAAGTTCCCTCAGTTGGCCGTTCAGCATGAGGGCCTAGCATCAGAGTTTGGAAGTTACCTCCTTCCCTTTGGTGTCCCCGTTCTCGATCCACTCCACCGTCACGCTGTCGTTGTCCTCGTGCAGGGAGGTGACCATCGCCTGGTGGATCCGTCCTGCAGAAGAGAGGCGAGAGGATGCAGAGAGATGCTGAGGCCTGTGGCCCCGGCTGCACGGGACCGCCGCGGGGATCCGTGCACGTGCACGCAGGCAGACACTGAATCATCCCCGCGAGCCGTGAGATAAAGCAGATGCAGTGAAACCACAGGGGAGGCTTGTGTTGCGTTGGATGCAGGTGAGGTCTGACCATCACTAAGGATACGGAGATGCTAATGGGTGTGGCTCGTCAAGAGGATGGATAAACGATGGGGCTGTCACACAAACACACACGCACGCAACTTCAAAGCGGCTTTCACCCGCCGCCTGTCTGACAGCACGGGCGTCTTGAAATCCTTGCTCATTTGAATATTTATAAAGGGTTATTTTTGTAAGCAGCTGGATGGGAGAGGCCACCCGAGCAGCGGGAAATGGAGCCGCTGCTCAGGTGATGCAGTGCGGGTTGATGCAGCCGGTCGCACCGGAGGGGGGCTTCGGCCATGATGCGGCAGGGATGAGAGGGCGGCCGCCCGGAGCGGAGCGGAGCGGTGTCAGGTGTCTTTTCTCTCCAGGCCGGAGAGCCGCACAGGTGGACTGACCCGCCCAGCCCAACCAGCCGCCCAGTCTCCTCCTGCGTCGCATTTGCATTTGACTAACAGTCGACAGTACCAATGCGCGTCCAATTTGTGTTTATTGAAGAAATTAAAAAAAAAAAAAAAAAAAGCGCCGACGTGTCCCTGGGTGGCACTGTTATTTATTTATTATACCGTCCGTGTCATGATGTAGCAGCTCGCTAGCTAACAAGCCAGCTGGTCGTTAGCCTCTCTCATCCGGAGCCGCCGGATGGAGAGGCGGTGTGCCTGCGCGCGCGCGCGCGCGCGCGTGTGTGTGTGCGTGCGTGCGTGTCTCTATGTGTCCGTGAGCTAGCTAGAAACGTACCGTCGCTCCTCTTTATCTCCACGTAGATGCCCACGAAGATCTTGCCGAAAACGGACGCCATCTCCCCTCCTCGTGCCGCGCCGTGCCGCGCCGCGCCGTGCCTCCTCCTCCGTGCGTGTGAGTGCGCGCGCGCGCGTGCCCGGTCCGTCCAAGTTGTGCGCGCTGCGCTGCTGCAGAAACTGAGGTCACTGTCGGTCACTGTCAGGAGAGACGGGGAGAGGAGCCGCTGCGCATGCGCAGCTGGTGGCAGTTTGACAGGCCGGCAGTGTGGAAGAAAACGAGGTTTGGGCGGCAGCATGTTGTGACTATTGTGATGGATTATGGGATGTATCGCTTCACATTACGTTGCATGGACGTTGCATTATTCATTCCCTTATATATTTTGTCAAGGGAAATTCCAACATTATTCCTTTGTTTTCACCTTTTAGGTGTGACATTACGTTGAAATACCGTACATTTTTCATCTTTTCCCAAAACACTATTATTGTACTTGTAGTTGGGAAGACATCACCCAGCACACCGGAACCAGTTATGTAACGGAGGGCCAGGGAACACTATCAATTGCAGTACTGTACATATAATGTTGATGATCAATAATATATTCAGAAAATGTAGATTTCATTTGTTAGGACACGACGAAAACTGTGAATATCTTGTGTTTCTGCTATAACCTTTGTCTCTGCACGATAGATTACTGAATCGTGTGTTTTATTTAACGGATTAAAAAACTGGTCATACAGTGTATGCTTTGGGAAAACTCGCAGTCGTTCTGGCATAGCGCCGCAACATAAATTATTTAGTGAACGGTTTCAGTGCTTAGTGGTTCAGCAAGGTAAAGTTGTTTAATTTATTCATGAGAAACGTTTCATCATAAACAGAAGCTGATTCATAGTTGCCATACAAGTGCTTGACAGAGAAACATGTCAAAATCAAAGTGCAGCACATTGCTTAAAGACCCCACTAAGATAGCCAAGAAGTAGAATAAAGTAGAGAGAACATCCTATAACTGAATAACTGAAGAAGGGAGTCAATGCACTTCTTTCTATCTTGCTAAATGTTGCAACCCAGGTCATTATGAAAAGGGACAGCAACATAAACCTTTTAATAGTTTAAAGAAACAAATAATCGGTTACGTTAGGGGGTGAAGAAAATGGGTGAAAATTAAATCGTATCTAAAAAATAAAAATAACAAATATGTAAAGAAGAAGAAGAAGAAGAAGAAGAAGAAGAAGAAGAAGAAGAAGAAGAAGAAGAAGAAGGAATAAACTAATGGTGTGTGACTGACTTGCTGCTGCCCGGCAGATCACTGGGTCGAGGAAAGCGCGCCACACCAATCAGCTTAAGGCGGGTGCGCAGGAAGATGACAGCGGTCTGTAAAGCTGCTGACCAATCCCAGAACACACAACCTGCTGACAGAGAGAGGGAAGCACGAAGGCCAAGTACCATGCCAACAAAAGTTATGACAGTAACGTTGATGTATCTTGATGAATTGTACCAGGGTGTTCATTATATAATTTAGGATATAATTTAATTTCAGCCCTTACCCTTAGCTGTTTCCGCGTGTTTCTGTAATATTAAGGTACTGCTAATTCTATGTGACAGATTTTATTTTGTTCCCCCCGTATGTTTTATATCTCGCCAAAACGCGCGTTTGAATAATTTTCTCACTTTCTCTAGTTGACCACAAGATGGCACCAGAGAGCTGTTCTAGGAACAACGTTTCTGTTTAAGAGAGGAAAGGGAAGAAAAGTGCACACAACAGACGAAACAAGTTTGTGCCAGCACGTTGAAAATACATACAACGGAAAGCCTTACGATTTGAAAATCACAACGGAAAGAGGCCAATTACATTTCCCTAATTGACAAAAAACTACAACAAAATTCAATATTCAATAGTTTTCCTGTTTATTCCATTTGTCGCCCAACAAATGAGTGAAAGTTCACAAAAAGATGTGTGTATTTGAGAATGATGCTTGATGAAAATAAAACATTTTGTGAAACTTTTTTTTTTAAAAAGCTGACGAAAAAAAAAAACATCACCCAACCCAGAGACTCAATACTTCAAGTCAACTAAGCTCTCATCAGAGCTTAGTAGATCTAAGGTCTCATCAGCTTTCTATTTAGTTTTCTTTTCTTGTCTTTTCTATTATCAATACCAAACAGCCAATAGATAGACAGCCTTGCACACAAAAACCTGCCATGTTGGACTTCTATATGAGTCCGTCTTACCTCCGAGGTGTCGGCCATCACTCAGAGGCGTTTCCCCAGCAAGTAAAACCTCCCCTGCAACACTTGAGTGACGTGTTCGATGGTTTCAAGTGGTGGGACAGGTACTACTGTGCTCTTGTCTCAAACAGGATCAAATGACAACTTTTGAACGGTCACTTCTGGCGAGGGCAAAGGGTTTTGGTGGTGGTGCGGGGAAGAAGCACTACCAGTGTTGCTAAGCTAATTGGTCGTCCAGAAAAGACAGACTGAATCCAGGCCGTCCATATTTCTGCAGGTTCATTCGCATTATTTTACATACCAATCCTCTACGTGGAGCAGGAAAACTGCAAGGGACCTATTTTGCAATCATGGATAATTCATGATGTGCAGCAGACACTGCATACAAAAAAAAATCCTTTGAAGGCAGCCTGAGACCCGGAAAGACCCCCCCCCCCCCCTCTCCCACTCCCATTCCTCCCACTTGCCTTCATTTCACAGTGAGGCCATGCGGGCTCCTCTAGCTTCAGCGCCCGCAAGTGCACAAGTCGAGCTGATGCTAGCTGATGCTACCAGGAGGTAGTCTCGGCTCCCTGTGTTGAATTTACAACGAGGTCTTGAAGTTTCGCATACACATGCGATGACTTGTAGAGGATTTACAGCTCTGCGCTGTCTTGAGGCGGCACAATCAAGACGGCGGATGCCTGACAGACAGTGAGGCATTGGCATCTCGACTATGGACATTTTTATGCATCACATAAAGCCGCCATGCTTTGTCCTCTCTGCAGATAAAGTGGAAATGTGGGCGGAATGTGATTTAAAAAAAAATGCTGTGTATAAAAGCCTTCACTTTCCCCTCCCCACATTTCTGAACATATTCTGCGAGTTTGACTGTGTTTATATCACAACTTTATGTTCTTACGCAACAGGAAATGTTTAACCTGGTATTTCTGTATTATCTCCGTCTTTCTCAGGCTCCGTTTCCTGCCGTTCTAGAGCAAAGCCTGCCCTCAGAGGCCACAACTGCACCAGATTAAATCAGAAATATTTAAGCAGAACAGGGGATGGATTGTTCAGGGCAGCAATACCATTCATGAGCAACACAATGACATAAAGCGCGCATGCATTGGTCAGGGGCTTGGCCGAACGCGTAATGTTTAAAAGTCGTATCAGACGGACAATAGTTCAGCCAAGTCCAATCAAAAAGAGGAGCCATTGTGGAGTCGGTTGCACTTTAGGGGTCCTTGATGTGAAACTTGAGCAAGAGCTCAAATGGAGTCACAGTCAAAATACGGTAAAGGTCACATATTCTGCGAAATTCACTTTTCCAGTGTTCAGTATAACAAACGTGTCTGTCCTCAGAAATGACAAAAGTCCATCTTTTGTTCACTCTGCTTTACAGAAAGTATTAGCAAAAAAAAAAATCATGGCTCTGTAAATTAGTACTTTGTGATGCTATTGAGAGTCTATGGTAAATATAGGGATAAATGTTCTATTTTATTGAGATCTATAGTTTTCCTTTAAATATACAAATTAAGGTGGGATTTTTCCACTGAAGTCCAGGATGAAAAATAAAGATATAAAAACGAGAACCGTGTGGCACCTTCAAGGAATAAGCAATTCGAAACGACAGGCAAACCTATCCAGAAAGATGAGTGTCAGAAGTTTCCATCCCTCTATTACTTCTGATGGCTTGATCGCAATTGAGCCGGGTCATGCATGGCTTCTCCAATTACCAGGGCGAAAATTATTGAAAAACAATCGAAGATCTGTTTGCGTCTGTCAGCATTGCTTGGACGAGCGCCACGTCGCTGCGTTGTTGACTCCCTGATGACCCCTCGCAGACATATGCCAGCTTCCACGCAACCCATAATGGCTACTAATTAATAATCACTGTCATAATCAATGTCACGTCTGACGAATCAGCTCTGAGAGGGCCGGGCATTGCTCCGCGAGGACAAAGGAGGCCAATAAAATTACCGTCTCCCTCTCCCTCCTCCATTTCATTTGCAGGGCGGCGGCCGTGGCGGCGGCGCACTCCAGCGGGTAATAGTCTCTGGCAACGGCGGGGCCCTTAGTCCTGTTCACTGGAGCTGCAACATCCCCCCCGGAGGGCTTTCTTTGGCAGTTGGAGGCAAGGAGGAGACGAAACAAGTTACGCTGATCATTAAACATTATTCATCATTCTTCATCAAAAACCCTCATTGCCATTGTGCATTTTCGCAGTCCGAGCCTGCGACTGCCGCAGCCAACCAAATGTGAAATTAGATCATTTTAAAGGTCCCGTAATGTGCCCATTCTCAGATCTTTATTTTTCAATCCCAGTCTCCATGAGGCGGTCTCACATTATTGATTGTTGTCGTCATTATTATTATTACTACAGGAAAAGTTCTCCAGAAAATAGCATATTCAGCTGTGTCTGCGACTTGTTTAACTGAAAAAAAAAAATCTCAGTTTTCAACACAAACTAGAGTAAACTATGGGGACATAGAGGACAAAAGACTGTGAGGCAGTGTCAGAGGTTGGAATGAGGGCCCGGCCAACCTCGGAGAGTCATCAGTGAGGCCTTTGTGACATCACAAGGTTGTGATTTCTAGAATAGTTTTCAAGCCTAGCGGAACAGGCAAAACAACGGATGGGCCTCTCTCATCCTAACAGCCGAGTTTGCCAATAGGATGCCAGGAGACCCTTCATATTGTCTGACAACATTGGCAAAGTGAATTTAGTATAATGGGGGACCTTCAAATTTCAACATGGGAGCGGCGTCTCATTTCTTCTGAAACGCTGCAGGACATTATGATGATTGTTATGGGGGGAAGCCAGAGGCCTTTAATTGGAAGGGGCAGCCACAGAGAGGAAGTGGCGGGGGAGGGGAGGGGAGAGGGCAGAGCGGAGCAGGAGTATCTTCTCCTTGGAATCACGTTCTTCACTTTCAAGCACGGCGGGACCCCACCTCCACCCACCTCCAGCCCTCCGTCTATCACCGCCGTGTTTGCTTCGTTATGTTTCCATAGGCAGACTGTCGGAGCGTGAGTCAAATCTTCCGAACTCGGAGAGACAAACTCCAAGGGAGTAGGAATGGGAATGAGACGTGCGTGTGCGTGTGTGTGTGTGTGCGCGTGCGCGTGTGTGTTTTATCGTGTCAGCTGTCAAACAGGGATCGACGCGGCTCACGTCAGAAGCTGCTCCTTTGAATCCGGCAGACACCGTGATTCTTCAACAATGCGTTTGATCCTGTGACTGACAAGACGCGGGGAGTCGGCTCGCCGCCGAAGCGAGCTCCCCTCCCCGAGTCCTGCTCTTTCCTCGGCCTGGTAACGAGCGTCGAGCCGAGAGCTTCTTATTAAATTTGCTCATTTTTGAACCCCCCCCCCCCCCCCCAACTCCTCGATTGGTCGCCGTCTGTTCGGGCCCATCACGTCATGCCAATGTCACAGAGAACATCAGAGAAATTGCTGATATATTTCAAAAGGCATTTAGTGTTCTAAATAATTTGGGGTCATCTTAAAATACTCCTTTTTGTGTCCACTTAAATATTATAACGAGACATTGAAAATTACAGATTGCGGTCTGATGTTTTACGGCAGAATAAACTCAATGATGAAGAACAAGGAATGAATTGAACTAAACTACAGAAAAAGAATTAGAGCAAGAGAATTAGAGGCAGCATCTTGTACATATCAATATACGGTATACATTCCTAATAATATATGAAATGGTAAATATATACATATGTGTGTGTATGTATGTAATAATGAACAAGCATAACTTATATATGTATAATGGATATATATATGTGTGTGTGTGTGTGTGTGTGTGTGTGTGCGTGTGCGCATAATAATCAACAAGCAGAATTTGATTCCAGTCACACAATTACAAGGATCTGACACAAGTAGGACTTTTAATTACATAGACTTTTTTTTTGTTGTATAAATCCTACCTGATGTTTATCTAGCAAGGCGGCAGGGCAGTCGAAATACCTCGACATCTGAATGTGTGCAAAGTGAGTGAAGTAGATTCCAGGAGGTCAGTGCATGTTTTCATCAAACAGAGTCCTTTGAGGAGAACGCACAAGGGCACAAGGGCAGGGACGGGGTATTAGCAATAACATTGACACATAACCATATTTGTTTACGCCATTTTTGCTAGCAGCATTAACATAGAAGCATCTTTCTTTAAATTCAACAAGAAATTCCACACAGCAGATAAAGGGCCCTTGGCACGACTACAGTTATCTACATTGTGTGTGAGGGATATTCAGTTGGAGGGGAAGACTGGCACGGGACGGTATAGGTGGGGTGGGGGCCCCAGGTACTTCCTGCTTCGTCCCGGCTAATTCTCTTCAAAGCCTCAACATTTCTTCCAGAAATGAACATCAGACGAAGCCTCTCACTAAATTTAGTCCCCTAGTCATATCGAGTTTTTGTTTTTTGTTTTTTTGCTCCTGACAAGCAAAAAAAAAAAAAAAAAAGATGTTAAGTGAGACGATGCCCCGTGCTGTTTTAAATGCGGTCCCATCGATTCCTCTCCGGCCGACCCGTCGGTTCCTCGCCGTTCGTTCCGCCCGTCACTGACTCCAAACGCGGGCTGTTCCACGGCGCGATGATAAAGCCATTATATCGCCTATTCAATGACTGTCACACGCCGCCTCTGAGCAGGTAACAATTAATTTTCCGCCGTGACAACGCCGCCACCGCCGGCGCCGCACCTCGAATTGAGATTACGTGGCTTTGTCAATTTTCATTTGAAAATGTATATCTCACAACCGGCAGGGGGGCCCCTCAGCAGGGGGCGCCCTCCCTGGAGCTGTCGGCTGCTGAGTCGATGGGAAGCTGCGGCTGGTGACAAACTGCCGCAGATGACAGCTGAACGTTGATGGGTGCGGAGGGGGAGGAGGGCGTGCATCACCCGGCACACACACACACACACACACACACACACACACACACACATTTGAATGGGTGCATTTCATGACGTCGCCGTGCAAAAGTCGAAACACTCTGACAAAGACCGCCTGCTTCAGACTTCTTTTGTACTCCATCATCCTTCCTGAACTGTGAATCGCAGAAAGCAATTATTACTGCCAAATGTCAAAAATCTCAGTGACAATACAATACAACGGTGTGTTTGTGAACACACACACACACACACAGACACACAGACACAGACACACACACACACACACACACACACACACACACACCTCATTTTCAGACAGACTTGCAGACTTGTGTGCAGCAGCCTTCCTTGATGCGTGACCTTTTCCTGTACAAAACATTTGTTATCTTATAAAATGGGTAATTTACTACATTTAATTTTGTTACAACCATTTATCTCCAAAGAGCATTTTAATTCCCAAACTAAACCGAGCTGAGAACATGAGCGCAACCAAATCTAAAAAAAAAATAGAATGCCCCCATCAAGCAGACTTTAATGTCCTGAAGCAGCCTGAGTTTATATATCATAAAGCAAAAGCATTCCAATTTCAATGAGCCTAAAAAAAAAAAAAACTGCCGTATGGCTGCACACTTTTAATGTTGATGATGTCAATGCTCATAAAGTTCAGCTCAGATTATGATATTCTCAATTAAAGTATGATTTGGGGTTATTGCATATAAACACAGACATAAAATGACAATAAATCTGTTCAATTGTCTGCATTTAAAAAAGAAAAAGAAAAAAAAAGTAAATAATAATAATAATAATTGGGGAGATGGGGGGCAGACCTGCCGGGGTTCCACTGTCAGAGCTGCTGCGGAGAGAACACCACTCCTATGAAATATGCATGGTGTATTCAGCAGAAAATATGTCACCACACACACACACACACACACACACACACACACACACACACACACACAGAGAGAGAGAGAGAGAGAGCTGCTTTCCATGTTTTGCCTTTTATGAAAAATGCATGTGTTGTTGTGCCGGAGCAATCCCGCGCAGCCCCAAACTTCACTTCGATTACAGGGGAATCAAAGCAGCGCTGCCTCTCCTCGGCGAGGAATAATTCATCCTCATTGAGATGCGGCTGGTTTTCCGAAATACTTACACGACACTGAATAAAGTGGAGGAGCCGAAGGATTCTCTGTCGAATAGAGGACCCCCTCACCCCCATCCCTGTCTACATCAACGGGGGGGGGGGCTTGTGCAGGGAAAGGATGCGGGGAAAGCAGAGCCACGTGCCGCTATAAATCTTCTCCGGTGAAGTCGCCGATCCGGGAAAGCGGCGCAATAAATCTCTAATTATAACATAAGCCCCCCCCCAAAAAAACAAAAAAAACAAAAGCGCGGGATGAAAAGTTTGCGAGCTCGTTTCGCCGAGTCACAGTTCCTCATATCTCACAGCGAGATGGATCGTCAGGACTTTGGAGACGCATCGGAACACTGACTGGGGTGTGTGTCTGCGTCACTCCTCGAGCAGTCCAGATTTATTGTGTTGGATCTGCTCGAGGCCTCGTCCTCTACCTCCCAGACAACTATTAATCACCTCCGCCTGAATCTGAGAGGCCTCGGCGCGAGTAATTAACAACCTGCGAAGCGCAGAGAATTTAAAACAGACAGCGATTCTCTCTCAGAGCCAACTGCTAACACAATGTGTAATAAAAGTCAGGAGGCGGGGGGGGGGGGGGGGGTTGGAAAACTAGTCTGAATTGCTTAAGTTTGCTGCGAAAAACTTTTTTTTTTTCTCCCCCCCCCCCCCCGAACGGACGAGGATTTGCGACGCTCGCTGCATTTACAGGTTGGAGCCTGAGAGTGGCGCTGCACTGCCACTTCAACGAGAGCTGCGTTGAAGTGGCACAATATGACAGCGAGCACAATGGACCGGTTGAGTTGTAACGTTTCCATCAAAAAATCTCGGTAACAGTGTAAATTAACAAATCGGATTAGCTTCGTGTTCGTTAAGTGAAGTGCTTTCCATAAAACGCATAGAAGTTATGGAGACAAACGGGCTGCTGGGAGATACGTGTATATGTTACATGCTTTCGCCAAAGTGCTTCACAGACTTACGAAAAGCCCTCGAGGTTTAACAACGTGCGTTTTAAAGCTCCATTTTTACTTTCCCGTCTTGAAAAATAAGCTATACACATATTAGCTTAAACTATTGCTGACAATGAGGAGTGAACATAATTCTGGTCCCGTCTCATTGCTGAATATGCCATTTAGGATTTAAACTCAGTGTGTTTATTTTGCAGTTTAACACATAAATGCATTTTGCACTCCGGTAGAAATAATTCAAAAAATATAAGTCACTGAAATGGGGGAACCGAAGAGACAGGATTGCTGCAGCGTAAACCCTGAATCGGTCTTTGGAGGTTGTTGTTTTTTTTTACTTCTCTTATTCTATTTCAAGTGCAAGAATTTGGTATGTGGTGTTACATACTCGGGTAACCGAAAAGAAAAATACATCATGACATATGGTGAACGGAACCTAAATTACACCCTACACGTCACGTATATAATATTATGGGTTTTTTTTCCCCACCCTCAACATGAAGCCACCGAAAGCAGAAACTCGCCTTTCAGCTGCGTGTTGTTTTGCTCGCCCTCTGCCAGCCTGTAAATATATGCATGTGGCGGCTCCCTCTCTCTCCTCCACAGACATTCATTTGTTCTTTCTGGCAGCCTTGGCAGCAATCACTGGAATGACCCGGCCTAATGTAGCGAGGAGATCAGCAGACCACGATGAAAACCTCCCTGCGCGCTCACCCCCTCCCTCAGACACAGCGGAGGCAAAAAAAAAAAAATGTAAAAAAAAATTGGAAAATAAATAAAGCACATCTGCAGGCAGAACAAAGGACCAGAGAGCCGAGTGTCCAACCTGGTTCATCAGCGCGTCGAGCAGATAAACCCCCGTAATTGCTCGCAGCGGCTCCCGTTTTACATTTTTTGCATCGCGTGAGCCGGTGCGTTTATATTTAGGCTTCCCCCGTTTAAGACCTCAGAATGAGATTTGACTTGATGGTGGGTGACTGATGTTGTGAGCAGATCCCCGGGGGCGGCGGCCGTCTGAGCGTTGAAACGTGTGTTTCACGGTGACAGCAGCCTCCGTGATGAATATTGCAGCCAGAAACGGGTGAGGAGGGGAGGATCCGACGTTCACGGTGGTGGTAGCGTCGCCTCGGTTAAACGCTCTGCACGGGCCGACCCTTCAAGGGTGGGGACTCTGCCACTTGGACAACGTGTGGAAAGGCCCTGAGTCGGCGACGCTAACCGCCGCGCTAACGTACAGCCTGGGAAAGAACTTCCAGCAAAGGCAAATACAACGGAGGCAAACGGTAGCCAATGCTAACAGCGACGACAAACAATCTCGACTGTCCGACTTCCGAAGATCACGGAGAAAAGTCGGTGTTTCGTACGAGCACGCACAGTGAGTTGAACTGCACAAGCCTGTGGTCGGCGCCGCAGTCTTCAGTCTGAAAATCACGCCGGCCCTCAGACCCTCTTGCAGAGCGCAGAAATAGCCAAGCTAATGTGGAAGGCCGAGGGGGTAAACAGGAAATATTACAGACGTTAGCGCTGCCTTTATCTGCCGTTCATTCCCCCAGCAGGGCAGTCAAAACAACACACATGTCTCTTTGGTTTCTTAGGGAGAAACGTGTTGGAATCTGGATTGTGCAACAAAACAAATATTCGATACAAAACATTTTTTTTTTTTTTAAATCCCTCCAAAGTAAAACAACATAGCGAAGCGTTGCTGTTATTTTAGCCCACGCTGCGACCTTTTCCGTTGAGCTCTGCAATATTGAATTAGGGAGGGGGGGGGGGAGAGATCAGGAGTTCTTTACACAATTTGTATCCGTTGACATTTTATGGGCTCACAGGTTGCGCGCTGACCCCCACAACACCACCTCCCCACCCGCCCCCCCCCCCTTCACCGACAGAGAGAAAGAGAGCAATCAATGCACCTCAGCAGTTCTCTGTGGACCGGCTCCGCTCTGCTCTGCAGTACAGGGAGCGTGTTCACCGCACATGTTACCGTGCCCCCCACCGCTGCCGCCACCACCACCACCACCACCACCCCCCGGGACAGGTAATGAACACGCACAACGCCGCAGAGGTGAAAAACGTGGCCGAGATGCCGCTTTTCCCCTTTTCGCCATATTCCGCTCACGCTCCAACCTGTGTGTGCCCGACGTGTGTGCATGTGTGTGTGCGCACAGCTGACCCCTAAATGTCACGAAGGAGGGGAGGGGTAAGGGGGGCTGGGATGCGACACCTTATCTCCATGGCAACGCCGCCCCTGTAATATTTGATCCGATCAGCCAGAAAGGCTCCGGCGAGACTCCCCTCACCTGCTCTCTCCACCCCGCCCCTCCCAGGTGAGCGGACAGGAAACCGGCGCTAGATTGAGTCGGCGCCGCTCCGGGGAGCCGGAGGGATTAAGTTTTAATCTGGAGTTGCGAGGCGGAGGGAAGGCTAGAAGGAAACGAGCAACCCGACCGGTGATGTATCTCCCGACGATAAATCAAATGCATTTTAAATGCGTCGCACCCCCCCCCCCCCTGCTGACCCGTCGCCGGACTGCGGCTGTGTTTCGAGTGGGAGAAGTTCCATAGTTCCATCAGCATTCACCAGCGTGCGACTAATATCTTGTTACGGGGGGGGGGGGTGTTATATCACAGGTTGCACGTGCACGGTTTGCACGTTTTGCACGTTTACCTTTTTCTCTTTTCCTTCCTCTGCTTCCACCGCTGCCCTCAAAGGTAAAGGAGACAAAAGAAAGCAGACAAAGCGATGTCAGACAATAAACATATGAACATTGTACCTCTTTATTCCAAAGCATCCATGGCTTCGGCTGACATCATTACACCACCTCTACATCACCGTCCCGGCGCTTGTTAAACATGTGAAGTGTCACAGTGCACACTTAATTTCAGACTATTACACTGCATTTTTCACACACAATTATTATTATTTATTTATTTTTTAGAGTGAACACACTTCAGGCACTTTAGTACTCAATTTATCCAGCAGTGGTGGTGGAGGAGGAGGTGGGCTGAGAGGGGGTGTATGTGATTTTCAACCCCCCTTCTTGGGAAAGTGTTAATTGAGTCCAAATATACCAGTGAGTGGCATGTGAGACGAGCTCCTACACCTGTTCGAACCAGTCCCAAGTGATTCACCGGTGATGGGTCGTCTGATTGGACGGTTTGCCAGGAAATCAAGGTATCCATAATTAATGGCCGAGCATGATGCATGCATGATGGACGGTGTAGGTACAGAATCAGTCCGGGGCTACGGAATGTGTCCGGGGTCCTACGGCAACTCTTTTAGGACAAACCACATTGCGGTCTGATAAATAGATAGAAAAGTAGATAGATGGATGGATATAATCATATTATACATATGTATGTGGATAGAACGAACTAACAATAGATAGATATAGATAGAATAATAGATAGATGGCCTATCTATCTAACAACCGTTTGTTTGTTTTTCCGTTTGTTCGTTCGGCCGCTATGTAGTTTGTCGTAATACTTCACATAACATAAGTCTATTATGACAAAATGGCAAAAACAAATGATCTATCTATCAATCTATCATTCTATCTATCTATCTATCTATCTATCTATCTATCTATCTATCTATCTATCTATCTATCTATCTATCTATCGTTGGTTCATTTGTTCGTTCTATCTATTATATACTGTATATGTATAATATGACTATATCCATCTGTCTATCTACTTTTCTATCTATTTATCCGACCGGGATGTAGTTTGTCCTAATAAGTTGCCGTAGGACCCGGACACATTCCGTAGCCCCGGACTTATTCTGTACCTGCACCGGTCAAGCAGCGTCGGTGGGTTCGGGGTGGAGGTGGGTGTCGACTGATTTGCTCTTCTGCAATGAAGCAAGATGTTTTTTAATAAGGAAAAAAAAAGTCATACCGAAGAGCTTTCAGTATTTCTGGCCACAGACGCTCGTGATGAGAGTCGATGACCTCACATTGTTTTCCGCCATGTTTATACGAAAAATCCAGCACCTCTATTATGAAATGAGGAATTTGGAGGAACCAGGCCCAGAAACCTATGCAAGGTAAAGCTACTTAATCTTCCCTTAAATCCATACATGGCCTCCACTGGATGTTGGAGCCATTCCAATGAAATTATGGCCACACGGGGGGAAAAATAAAATCCCCAACCAACTCACACAGGGTTCCTACTTCCCGGATCTCTCTTACTGCGGGAAAAAACATCCCACCACACTGGGAATCGCCTTCCTTTGCCGTCGCAGCACTGCACAGTCACGGCTCTAATGCGCCTCGTGAATGACATCACTTCCAGAACAGCAACACCTGAGCTCCACAGAGCAACATCAGTTTCACCACATCCAATAAGAACCAGGGCCCCCTCCGCAGCCGCCTGCAATACGACCCCCCTCGTCTAGACGTCCATTACCTGCCTGCACCTAAAACAGCCCAATCAATACCGGCGCTGGGAGTCGTAATGGCCCAATTACTGTTTGTAAGTTTGTCAATGCGGCGTCTCCGAGGACGCCCGCTAAAGGCCACCGCGAGCGCAGCGGCGCAGGGAGTAATGCCGCCGCTCATTTGCAATAATGTAAGCAAACGCGCGTACGTGCGTGCTTGAGTGTGGGCACGTCAGCCAGTTTCTGTAGGTTTTTCTACATTCCAGCCTGTATCCCTGTGACATTTAAGAGAAGCAGGTAGCCAAGTCTCGGTTATATTGTTGCCCCACAGCTCCAAACAAACAACCAACAAAAAAACAAAACAAAAACAAAACGTTTCATGGTCGACTTATTTATTTTCAAATGTAATATAGAAGTCAGATTTTATTTCTCCTCCTCGAGAGGAAAACTAATGCTCGTTTCCTTCGAGTGAGTTAAACAGAGGGCTGGTGGAGGTTTTTCTTATGAAATTGCTACAAGGAAAAAAAAATGGAGACGTGAAATATTGTGTTATTGTGACGTAAAAATGCTAACGCTGCACCACGATGTATGGCGACTATTTGCAAACAAAGTGCACTCAAGACTTTGAATCTGACGTTCTTTTTTCCAACAGCCTCAGAGAGACCCTTTTCCACTGTATATTGAAAAATTGCCTGTACGCCCTGATGCAACCAGTGCAAACATTTTAGTGTACTGAAACCGTCCAGAAATTCAACGCATTTCACCAACTAACTCACACACCCCATACTGCGCTGACGTTGCACAGGAACCGAGCTGATTGGTTCCCTTCGCCCACTTGGCTTCTCTCTCTGTGGGCTTTTGGCCCACAAACATAAGACAACTCTAAAGGGCAAAGGAAATGTGCCATCTGGCGAGCCGGCGTTACACTTTGGTAGAAAGTCGTGTTTTTGCTTCGTGCAGAAAAAGAAACAGGCTCCTCGTGTTGAGACCGTTTCTTTCACCTCAGCACTTTGTGTTGCTCCGTTTGCGCAGCGCGAAACCTCTCCAGAGGTCGGCGTGAATGTCATTGTAATCGTTACTCTAATAATGTATGAATGAGAGTCATTTAGTGTTATACTATGTCATTAATTAGTGAGTTGCTGTGTGCGTGTGCGTGTGTGTGTGTGTGCTTGCCTTCCCTGAATCGGGACTTTTGCCGCTCTCCATCCTTCATCCTCCTCTTCCCTCGCTCCTCGCCCCTCCTCCCCCTCCCTCACCTGCCGGTGACGAATTGCCGCTTGCGAGCTGCATAAATCAACGCGCCTCCCTCCGTCTGAGGAACGCACCGCCCGACCCAACGTACGGACGCGGGAGCTGCAGCTAGAAAAGCACCTTTTATTCCCCCTTCCTCCCCTCCCCCGCCGCAGGTACCTCACCTGTGCTTGAGTGACGGCGAGGTGCGAGCAGCGGTGCGGACGCTCGCCAGCCCGCCCACCACGCCGCTGGAGGTGTAGCGTCCCCGCTGAGGCAGCCGTAATAGAACAGGCAGCCCGTAAGAGGCTTCTTTTTAGGACCATTAGTCAAAGGCTGGGACACCATCAAGGCTTTGATTACAATGGTGCTGCGGAATATTCCCCCGGGGTTCTCTCCTCTTCATTCATATTCTGCTCTTTAAACATCCCATTCATCAATTACCAGCGCCGCTGCCGCACCATTGTCTGTATGCCTTCGCAGCATCGCGCGCGCACTCAGACACACACACACACACACACACACACACACACACACACACACACACATGGGAGGGAGCACGCACACATTATGCAGGCTTCGCATTAACAACCCCCAACACGCGTGCACACACACACACACACACACACACACACACACACACACACACACACACACTCGTCTTTCACGGTATTCATGCAGGAGGGGTACAACAATTTTCAAGGCTGTTTATGAGCGTGTAGGGTCATAAAACAGCAGGATGTAGGATGGAATGGGTTTCAACCACTATGTGTATGTATGTATATACTCAAATAGTGGTTGAAACCTAACCCATGTTCTGTGTTTCCTGTCTTATTTTGAAATCTGGTTAGTCTGTTGTCAGCGTCGTTAGTTTTACTTCCTGTGTCCTTTTCTTGACGTTTGTCACCTGCATGTCTTGTTTTCAGCCCTGCCCTTGATTGTTCTCAACTGTTCTCCTGATCGAGTGTATAAATAGTCCATGTCTCCCTTTGTCTTTGTGGGATCACTGTGTTATTGTCATGCTGTTCCTCGGGTTCCCCAAGTGTTCAGTCGCTCTCTGGTCTGTGCTTGTTTTTCCTTAGTTACTGGTTACGTCTTTCTTTTGTACATGCCAATAGTTTACTTTGTCATTTAAAATAAACCTTTTTGTCTGCAAACCTGAGTGGTCCACATCTGGGTCCTTCCTCCAAATCCCCCAAAATGTAGGCGTACACTGAATGGCTACTTAATTAGGCACACCCAGCAAGTACCTGGTACCTAATCAAGTGGCCAGTGGGTGTACGCACCAAATATAGATTTTATTTTGTTTGGCACCAACATCTGTCAACTCTAGAGATGGTTGCAATGTTTGCGTCAGTAAGCGATCGAACACCTTGTACCTAATAAAGTGGCCTGTGAGTGTACATCCCAATTCTTCAAACCAGGAATCATGCTGCTGGATCTGCAGCGTAGCAGCGACTCTACTCTGGAACACGTCCGCTAGCTGTAGCGGCAGCTGGCTAATGTCCGTGTGTGTGTGTGTGTGTGTGTGTGTGTGTGTGTGTGTGTGTGTGTGTGTGTGTGTGTATATATAAAAACAAAAAACAGACCAAACAATAAAGCTCAGTGGCACCTCACGATGCAGAGCTGCACTTCCTGCTCCCTCTCCGGGCGGCAGCTTCAGGTTTCATTTGTCAGGCCACAGATCACTGACTCGTCTAAGAGCCACAGGGAGGCCGAGGAGCCGAACCTGGCGGAGCAATGTGACAAATGTGATGACGGGCTGGACGAATGGGAGGGGAGGGGAAGTGGGGGGTGTCAAGAAAGAGGAAGGTGTTTGAGATTTTGCGGAGACAGTTGGGATAATTCTTTGACTCTCTGAGGGCCTCATTGTTCTGCTTAGCTGAGAGAAATTATCGCTCACCCGAGGGCCTGAAAAACTCGGAAGGCCATTCTCCAAACACATGGTACATTTCCCACACGGTCATTAAAATAGTTTTGTGAAAAACGAGAGTCACGATTTCAAAACAACAACACATTAAGTGACATTGTTATCATGACAATGTTCATATTAAAATCCCCCAGCAACTGGTCCACCGACGGTCATAAAACAGCCTGGAACTGTCGTGACAGTGGCTCTTCACTTCGGTCGTGTTTGATTTTCACAATTTAAGATGAGTTAAAGTAGCAACACAGAGAATCATTTTCAAGACATTGTGGTTGTGCACTGCATGAACACCAACACAAAACAACTTTCAATCCACTAGAAGAGCCAAATCCCTTATTTCCTTGATGCATTTGTAACAATAACCATCATGATAATTGTTGTTGTTGTTTTTATGGAAATTGTCATCATCAAAAATGGAATTTTCTTCCTTGGTTTCACCAAACTGCTGAGATAAATGTTAAATCCCACTGTACCTTCTGATTTGTGTACAGAGGGACCACCGAGGCTGTGTTCAGACTGCAGGTGAATCTGATTCAAACCAGATTCCTCCTCAAGTCTGATTTTTAGGGGCTGACTGTCCACACTGGTTTTTTTTTTTTAGAAAATGCCCAAATGGGTTCTGGCTCTGTTCGGACTGGGCCACATTATTGACCCATCTGACAGGTTGCTGTGGCAAAGACGTCGGAGCGGAGGCGTCGTCCAGCGTAGCGTGCAGTGTGTGACATCATATCATTGCGACAGCGGCACTTGTTGCCATACATGGCCTGGAGCTTGGCTTGAATGGAGCTACAGTATCTCCCCACACACCGATGAGCCAATGAGCTTCCTCCTCTGTCCAGGGACTGCTGTTTTCTACTTCTTCTACAGCTCCACACCTGGAATGGCGCCCTCTGGTGGCGCATTGGGTCTTGCGTCGCGTAGAGTGACGTCACGGACAGTCAAAACCCGTCGGTGTGTTTGGAACTGTTCACACTGAGACACATCTGTCCAAATGCCATTTGAAACAACCTCCCGAAGGCGGTTTCAATCTGTCTTGCACAAATCGTATTTCATGTGATTTGTGACTGTTCAGACGACAAAAGAGCCATCCGGTTTCAATCTGGATGGGCTGAAAATTGGATTCTGGCTGGCAGTCTGAACGCGGCCTAAGTGACTCCCACACTAGAGAAGGCAGACGTGAAAAACAAGACACAGGTGAGGCTCATCAGGTAATCAACTAAAACAGGAAGTAAAGTGGAGACCAGTCCGAGGAGCGTCGAGACTTCAAAATAAAACAGGAAATGACTCCCTCCTGCTTTCCTGATCATCACCCGTCTCCTCTCCGTTGCATCGCAATGACTCACATTGTGCAGCCGGCAACAGAAGCTGCTCTCCGGGCGCACATGGAGATTGAATGCGCAACGCCGGTCGCTTTGCAAGCCGGAGCAACAATTACGACCATAATTCATCCGGGATACGTAGGGACTTGAGAGGACAGTCACGAGCAAACATGGACATATAGGCAATGATGTGCAGTATGTAATTCCTATGAATAATAGATGGCCCACTGACACCGACACAAACATGAGCCCTGCATAGCGATGAGGGCGAAGGGAGAGGCAATTAAAAGGGACTGTGTACCGGAGCAGATAAAGACGAGCCGCAAAATAAAAAGCAAACATTAAACCTGCGAAATGTTGCCTTGCTCCAACTTGGACAAACAGTCGGCGCCCCCCCCCTCTCTTCCCCACACACACACACACACACACACACACACACACACACACAGCGCAACCCCCCACCGTCACCAGCCTGTTTGCTCCTGACGTCACTTCCATGTGATGGCTGAAGTGCAGTTGGAGGACAGGAGGTCGTTTTCTGGAGCAGAAGCGGGCGAACAAGCACTCATTATGCCGAAACGACATGTCGACTGGATGTTCATTTTTTTTTTTTTTTTTATAACCACTGAGTGGTGGCCGAGATTATTGGTAACAAAAGGGCGGAAATGTATGAAGCAGAGCGAAAAACGGCCAGTCCCCACGTGTTTCATGTCCACTTTGTCAAAACTGCATTTTGCGGATTTGTTTGTGTGAATATACAAAAAAAAAATTACGTGAATAAATAATGGACGTTACACATATGTTCCTTTACTCTGTAGCACTGAAGTTACAGTAGTTTCTTTATTTGCCTTGGTGGAACTTTGAACCTCAACTAGGCCACATCTCAGTTTCCCTCTTTAACAAGAAAAACAACAAAACACAACAAAAGTTTGTTAAATATGGATATTTTGCCTATTCAGCACCTCATGTCTTTTATTTTGTAGATCAGATTTTTTATTAGTTGGACTCTTATGTTATGTCTCATGCATAATCTTATTTTTTTTAAAGACGTTTCATGGATGTACAGACAAAAAACAACTTGTGTGTTATGAACTGTTTCCATAAAAATCAATAAAAATTGAAATGATTTTAGAAAAATTGTTATGCTGTCGTCCAGGGCTGACGACCATCCCCACACAGGAAACAGGAAGTAGGTGGTACCACACGCTCTAGCCACGCCACTTGACTGTCCCCCCCGACCGTCTCAATCAGCAGAGAGCCTTCATCCAATCACGTCCTTCCTCCTCTTCCTCTTCCTCCCCAGACTGAAACCCTCTCCTTCATGTTCTCCGTTTATTACCGTCACTGCACCCCCGTCTCTCCCCCCCCCCTCCCAGCTTGTGCAACACCCTCCTCCCCCCTGCTCCCACCCCACCCGCACCCGCCTCTGT
Source organism: Nelusetta ayraudi (assembly GCF_046127955.1). Taxonomy (NCBI): domain Eukaryota; kingdom Metazoa; phylum Chordata; class Actinopteri; order Tetraodontiformes; family Monacanthidae; genus Nelusetta; species Nelusetta ayraudi. The sequence goes on from NW_027466076.1 coordinate 9,073,045, forward strand.
TTGCCTGCTCTCGGAGCCGCCCAGGTGGGCCGGACGTGGGCGAATCGCAGCGCGCTCTGTGGAGGTTTGTCTGTGGAGCGGAGATAAGGTTGGGGGTCAGGACTCATTTAGAGTAATAACACCTGGGAGGCCCCCTCGGAGCGAGGGAGCGAGGGAGGGAGGGTGGAGGGGGGGGCGTGTGTGTGTGTGGCCGTGGACATTATGGGCATCATTTATTCAGTTTTCGGCCTTTAGGTGGCCCACAGAGGAGGCGCCTCACCAAAACCCAAACCAAACAAACGCATGAATAAATTATACACACTCACTGGCAGCGAATCGCACAGGCCGACATTAAATGGAGCCGCCTTCCAGTGGTGGAAGTCTCGAATTGCGAAGGCACCGTTCCCATTTTTGATCAAATCCTTTGTCCCTGTTTGTGCTTGACTGTAGCCATTTCCAAACCACCTCCACTTGCACCAAGGATTCAAGCTTCTTCTTTCATCACAATCACAGCTTTCACATTCAAATGGCCTCACTCACTGATGTGATGGGTGACAGTGGGCAAACCTTTTGACTGGTGGGGCCACAATGGGCTCTGAAATTTGGGCTTAGGAGCCAGAACAGGAGCAGATGCATGGTGACCCATCATGTATATTATGGGATACGTAAAAAAAAAAAAAAAAAAAAAAGGAAAAAAAAGCTTTAATGTCAATTGAAAATGAAGCAAAGTGTTACAACAGTATTTAGCTCTTTATTGAAATGACTTTTAAAACACTAAAAATGTTATTTTATGAATCACTTTTTAACTTGCTAACAGCATAATTTCTGCAAGTTCAGCGGGCCGGATTAACAAGCTCAACGGGCCTCACATGGCCCCCAGGTCCGTAGTTTGCCCATGCCTGGCTGGCGTAGCTAGTTATCCACCTCATGCGGAGAGACTCAGCATCAAAGGTGGACGGGATTCGCAGGAGCTCGTGGCTCGTTTGACGCCTCCTCTTGAATCCACCTCCTCTCCTCCCTTGGTGTCAGCGGCCCGGCCGTCCAGGTCCGTGTCGAGTGTCCCGCTTTGAGAGGTTCCCGACGAGACTCCAAGTCACCCCGCTCCCTTATTTATATTTATTTCATTTCTTCTTCTTTCAACCACCCTCCACCCGCCACCCCCCCCACACACACACACACATTTTCCCGCTGTCACCTTTGTCTTTGTGTCTGCCACAGTTCTCCGCGTTTGACAGGCTGACACCAAAGCCCTGTTTTATTCCTGCTCCTCAAGCCGCGGCTGACACTTCATTCAGGTGGAGGGGCCTGCAGCGCCTGACACGTTACCGCCGACGAACAGCGGGAGCCAGAATATACATGATATTTCAACCCGAGGCGAAGCCGGGGCAAGGCGGTGACGGACGAAAAAAAAAGAAAGAAAAGAAAACGAAGGCTGCGGTGACGGAACGCACACAAAGGAAAGCAAAGGCTCGACCCAAGTGAAGGCGAAAGTGAGCCGCCGTTGACCTGAGCAAGAGGGCCCATTTCTTCCCCCTGGAAAAATACTGCACGTTCTAACAGCGTCTAACAGTCATCTTCCATGCAATATGTGGTTAATATATGTTTTCATTCTGGTTTCCAGTGAAACATGACCCACAAGATCAGTTTCAATAGGCCCTCTCTCAGATGGAGACAATTAAATCCTTTGCATTTAATTATCTCCATCTGGGAAGAAACCCCATTAGTAAATAACCTGGGGGGGCCCATTTAAAAACTCCTGCATCTGATTGGTTTAAACTATCTAAATAAAAGCAATCTTTTTTTTTTCTTCCCCCCTTTAACTCACAGTTGAGCCTTTTTTTTTTTTTTAAGAATCTCCGTTGTTCTTGCAAAAGTGCCATCCAGCTCTGACAATTCCTGTTGCGTTATTCCCCAGGTTCGTCGCAACTAAACGGACGCTGGTCAGAAACACAGCGCTCACACCGACTGAAAATGCTTCAACTGCGGCAGGGCCAGTGTGAAACGGGCAAGATTTTGGAGTTTAACTGCAGCTACCTGGTCGGGGCCTGACGAGACAATTGCATTAGCCAATTTCATTATTAATAATAATATTATCTTCTTCCCAGAAATACGAAAAGCCTATCTTTCACCTTTTTGACTTTTCAGAGGCAGTGAGCCACCGCAGCCACTTCAGGAAATTAGCACATGCTCATTCGACCCTCCTAAGTCCACCTGGTTCTTATTATCTTCCAAACATGTGGACCAAGTCTGTCCAAGAAGCCTTTTGCTTCTGCAAACATTAGCGCTCGAAATTATATTGCATAGTAATATATAGCTATATATTTCAGCGAATAATTTATGGCCTCATATTCTCAGTTCTTGCACACTAGGATTCGCATTCTTAAAAGGATTCTCAATGAGGGGAAGATACGTGACGGCTCCGCACCCAGCAGCCAATCAGAAGTCAGAGTGGCTGCTCTGCTGCTCGGAGACTGAGAAGATTGGCTGCCGTCGCCGGTCGCTGACCGTCTAGTCGTATGCGGACGCTAACTATCCCTGACTTGAGCCACTCATTGGAAATTGACTTCCCATCAGTTGATTAGGAAACCAACAGTGGCGAAGGAGAGTCCGTCTCCACCGCCCGGGACACCCGATCAATTAAAATCCCCGCGTCAAGGCGCATAATTGCGCCGGTTATTTAAATGGAAATCACCCCCTGTAATTAGGACTGCGGATCGGCCCCGCTGGGTTCCTGCTTCCTGTGTGCGGGTCAGGGGGAAATATCTTTGTTGCAAAGACGTGGCCTTTCAGGAAACACCTAATTGCTATTGGCTGTTTTCATTCAGCGTGACATTTATGAAAACTTTATAGACAGCAGTCGCTCCGGCGTGTGACATTTTGGATTCCCTTCAAAGCTGCAAAAATGACGTTTTCCTCTCTCTCTCTCTCTCTCTCTCTCTCTCTCTCTCTCTCCCTCTCCCTCTCTCTCTCTCTCTCTCTCTCTCTCTCTCTCTCTCTCTCCACCTTGTGGGCCACGGAGTTCCAAATGAAAACAACGTCAGCACCCACACAGAGTAAAATGAATAAATGAAAGCGCGATGACAGAGAAGATAGTGACATTGTTTTCAGTCTGTGAGGGAGGAAAAAAAAAAAAAGGCCCATAAATATGATGGATCTTGATGGAGACGACTCTCCCGCCGCTGAAAAGCCCCCCCCCCGTTCACAACGTAGCCGCGCCTCGCAGGTAATAGCCAAAATAATAAATGGATGTTCCAGCTTGTGAAAAGCCAAGTGTGATAGAACTTGGCTCGGGTCTGATGTGGGTTTGTGAAAAGACATCAGTTTGGGGGGTGAAATTGCATCAATTTGAATCTCGTTTCGCTCACGTTTTTTGACACAGCAAACCACTCCGGCGGCGTAATCGAACGTTTCCCCGGAGCCGAGGATGAAAGCCCGATCAGCTGTCGGCTTCTAAAGTGCCGGTTCCGTATCGTCTGAAACGGCTCTTTTAGCATCTTTCGCTCGGCTCCGCTGTGACAGATGGGGGCTGTAATCTTTGCAAAAACATAGAGGAAAAGTTGCAGTCAAAGACAAAGAAGATGTGGCTGTGCGGGGAAATAATGGGCCTGACTACTTCAGAGTAGCTTGGTGGTGGTGGGTGGTTGGGGGTAAGTGGTGCACATATCACTTTGGACATAGACGTTCTTCAATTTTTCCCATGTTATGCATGTACCAAAAATATGTCTTTATTTTCAAAGAACATCCAAGAATTAAGAATTAAGATTTGATTAAGATCCTTAATTAATAGGTAATAAGTCCACTATACGATGCTGATTAACATTATTATGTGTTTATAAGACTACATGAGTGTTAGCAACACCATTATAATATAGCTAAAATCAGACATCGATGCACTTGCTAACAGTTAATTATGCTTTTTGCAGCTACCGGATCTAAAGCGTTACAAATTCATGCTTTAAGTTTTTTTCCCAGCAAATTTTTTCCATGAAGCAACAATCTGTGCGGGTTTTTTTTTTTTTTCACAAGCAACGTCACCGTAGCTAAGTCGGCATGCAGCTCCTTGCAAACAGCCTCTGTCTCTCAGTTAAGACGTACAGCCAAACATTAGAGAGGCATTCATAATCCCGTCTCAGCCTTGAAAGAGAAAGACTGAGGATCTGCGGATCCACCGAGGATCCTCGGAGGTGCGCTGGCCGACAGACAATGGGGCCGTCAGAAAGGGGGGGAACATCATCTTTTAGAGTCCACAATGAGCGACATGCTAATTCATGCTTGGGGTCGTCTGGGGTCAACGCTAACGTTCCCACCAGCGCGCCGTCGTCTGCGTTTTCAGGGGGGGGTTTTTTGCGCATGTTTGGACGGCGCTTTGCCGCCGCCAGACACCGTGTCCAATGGGAGCGGTTGGCGTGACGGACACGGCGCGTTGGATCAATGGGATCCTGAACACACCGGCTTTGATATGGATCAGAGGGAGAGAAACAGTCGCATCGCCCAATAAAAAGAAAAAAAACCCGCGGTGGCGTCCCGTCCGGGTTCGACTGCCTGCCGCACAAGCTAGCTAGTCGAGCATCAGCTACTCCCGCTTCTGTCACCTCAAACTGGCTCCGCCGTTAGAAGCCAGTGGTGTGTTGGGGGCTCGGCGGAGTGTTTCCCCTGCATCCTTCATTTACATACTGGATCAGATTATATATTCCAAGGACGAGTCTCTGCGTGATGGATGCGCCGTGCACTCAAGTAATCTGCGCCAAGGTGCTACGTCCAGCCTCATATTTCTGCCCGGGAAAACCCAACAGTGCTAATGCGCTGCTATTGCTGCATCAGGGTCGAGACTTTAGAGGGAGGCTCATCAGTCAGGACCAAAAACACAGGCGGGGTTTACATCTTATTGTTTTAAAAGTCCAGTGTGTACATTTTCAAGGAAGCCCACCTGAGAGTGCCTTTCATAACAAGGGCACGGCAGGCAGGCTTCTTTAAATACCAGACTTCCTTAAAAATGGTTTGGCAAGATGGACACTAACTACAATAGGAGCAAGACCCTTGCTCAATGTAAATTCTTATATATTTATCTACACATATCTATATATATCTATATCTATATACATGAAAACTGTTCCATGGGAAAACCAAAATTACAGATTTTTTTGTACTGTATTTTATTGTAATGTAGACTTATTAATGTATTTGGGGGCAGTATGTTGAACTTCTACCAATATAAAATTCATGAATCAAGCCAAACTTTACACGCTGGACCTTTAAAACCCACACTGTGTAAATCAGTGCATGAATCGGGACAGAAACGCAAGCAGCCAGAGGGAAAAAACTGTTTTGTTTTTTTTCAAAATGAAATATGATTTATTAACAAGTTTATAAAACAGTGATTTAGTTACATAAATAAATCAGTGTATCAAATCTCAGTTTCAACTTCATCATGAGCATGTTGACATGGTTGTACAATCATTTTCTCTAACCAAACAAAGAAAACAAAAACAACTTCCAAACAGAACGCCGCTACAAAAACGCTTCTAATGAGGAGGGGTGGGGGGGTAGAACAGGAGACGAAACGGAGAAGGAAACACGCGAGGTGAGCTTTTTCAAAGCGCGGGACGCACAGCCGCTTCGGCTAAAAATATTAAAAAGACACTAGAGAGGTTTTTCTTTTTTCTTTTTTTCTTCTTTTTTTTTTCTTTTATAACCGAAAGACAGTCGGCGACGGCTGAGCAGAGTTTTGGTGGTTAGAAAATCCCATTTGGTTACTTTAAAGCGTTAAGACAAGGCAAGAAAGAAGAAGGCTGTTCTTGTGTGAGGAGTTTCAAGAGAGAAAGCAAGAGACATAAAAAAAAAAAAAGGATGTTTAGAGAGAGACGGGACGCAAAGGAAGAGGAAGAAGAAAAAGCGGAAGAGTGGAGGACCTTTAGTCAAGAGCAGAGGTGGGCAAACTTCTTGACTGGTGGGGCCACAATGGGTTGTAAAATGTGACAGAGGGGCCGGCCGGAGCAGGAGCAGATGGATGGATGGAGTTGTTTCAATGTAACAACAGTGTTACGACAAAATATGTGTCTTTGAAGCCCCACTGTGTTTAGTTTTCCATTGAAATGACCCCTAAAACGCTGGAAAAAATGGATGAAATACAGCTGTTTTATTACTTACTATGAATATAATTTCTCAAAAGTTTGGCAGGCCAGATTAAAAAGCTTAACGGGCCGCATATGAACCCCGGGCCATAGTTTGCCCACCTCTGGCGTAGAGCAACTTTCTGTCCTGCACAAAGTCGAGATGTCCGAAGAAGAAGGAGAAGAAGAAGAAGAAGAAGAAGAAGAAGAAGAAGAAGAAGAAGAAGGCGTGGTGGGACTCGAGTCCCTGCGGAGGGAAACACGAGGGCCTCCAGTCTCCAGTCACATGACCCAAAGGGCAGAGAGGGGAGGGGTTTGAGAGGGGAAGAGGGGGGGAAGGTGTGTTTGGGGGGGGGGGGGGTGCTGCATGCTTTGCATGTCCCACTTCCTGTCCACCACTGGCCACTTCTTTTGTGTGTCGCGTCGCCGGAGCGTGTGGCCCCGCCCACCCAAGTCCAACATCATCTTCAATGTCCTTCTGATATGTTGTCGTTTTTCCTCTTTTTTTTTTGTCCCAAAAGCCAAAAGTACTGCAGCTTCAAGTATTGTGCCTTACATAGAATATTTAGTCATAAATTAGTTAACATATACATTTTTTTTTTCTCAATACTCAGACATATACTTTCATATATACAGGACAATAAAATGCTTTTGTTTTGTTTTTTTCATTTCTCTACTTTTTCTCTGCCGTTTTTTTCTTCTTTTTTTTTTAAAGAGAAATCCCTGAGAATGTGCTGCTGACGGCTGCCAAGTCTTCTCACGAGCGAGCGCTGCGACAAACGTGTGTGTTTTATTTTTTTTTTGTATTTTTGCCTCGTCGCAAAAAAAAAAAAAAAAAAAAAAAAAACGAAAAAAAAAACCCCCACGTCTCGCAAAAACAAACACGCCGAAGCGCCGCCAAAAAAACAACAACAACAACAATCAGCCAATGAGATTGGGCGCACTGCCGAACCTCAGCTGATGAATTACGTCTCTTGAATTCGGAGCTTTTTTCCTCTCCAACTCCGACGGGCCGACGAGGGACCTCGAGGCGGGGGTGGGGCGGTGGGGGCGGGGGGCGGGGGGGAGTAAAGCTCGGGTTACGGGTAAGAGGTACTTGTCACTTCGGATGGAGTTGCTCCATTTGGTTTTAAAGCCGGTCTCGTCTTAGATCTTGAGGCTCTGAACGTTGCTGGGGGGAGGAGTGCAAGGTGGACGCCGCTGCCGCTGGACACGCTGGCGGTTTCTATTCAGTGTGAAACTCTTCCGACACTCTCGCTCTCTCGCTCACACGCACGCACGCAAAACTTCCTTCGCTTTACACATTTGTTTGTTTTTTTGATACACACTAATACTAGCTGCTGCTGCTGCTGCTTTTCCCGTTTTACAGTGTTATGCTTCCATTGTTTTTTTTTTTTTAAAAATTTAAAAAACAACAATTCTGAGAGAAAGTTCGCCCCTTAAAGCACATTTCGCATGAAATCCCACGGCGATCGGCGAGGAGTCAGTCTGCGCTCGGCCCGGCGGTGAAAAGCAAAGATTTCACTCGGGGCGACGCAACGTCTTCCTCGACTTCAGCTCCACGGCGTTCCTCACATTCGCACACAACGTTGTTTCGCGTAGGATTTTCACTTCAAGTTTTAAAAGAAAAGGACGAAGCGACGAGACTCAAGTAATACGGTTGGCTGAATCCAGCAGTTTGTTTGTTAGTCACTTTCTCTTCTTAGCCGAACCTCTCTCGAACGAGCATCATGAGCTTCTTCTTGCCCTTGTAGATCTGCTTCAGGTTGTCTATGAACTGCGTGAACTGGATGTGTCCGTCGTGCGCCATCAGGAAGGTCTCGCGCGCCTTGCTGAGGAACTCGATGAACTCGCTGTAGTGCCGCGGGCTGATGTGCGTCAGCCGCGAGTGCGTGGTGTTGATGTAGGCGCCGATGGTGGCGTCCAGCAGCTGGCGGAGCGGCGCCTTGTCCAGGGGCATCAGCTTCCCAGAGTTCCTCCGGCTGTGCAGCGCCACCATGCCCGGCGTGGTCAGCGTGCACCGCCGCAAGATGTCCGACAGCACGGTGGCGCACTTGACGCTCTTCACCACCAGGGGGATGATGGACGCCACCTCGTTCTTGCCCAGCGAGTGGCTGAGGGCGCACGCCCAGAGCACGTCGTTGATGGCCGGGTGCGTGTCCTGGTTGTAGCTGAGGTTCAGGTGCGCCATGGCCAGCGTGGCTAGCTTGTACGCCCGCATGGGGTAGCCGCGGTGCTCCATGTAGCGCGCGATGGTGAAGAGCTGCGTGTAGTTCATGCCCGTGGCGGCGGCGTCCAGCACGATCTGGTAGGCCGTCTCGAAGGCGATGTGGTCCTTCTCGCAGAGCGTCAGCGCCGACAGGGCGCAGTTCTGCGGGTCCTTCACGGCGCACTGCAGCGCCAGGGTGCGCGCCGAGTTGGCCAGGTTCTCCTGCTGGTGGCAGTCCAGGTGCAGGCGGACGATGGTGCTGTTGGACATGACCGTGCTCGCCACCACGCTGGTGGCCTCGGTGGGGGTGAAGAGGGTGAACCAGCTCTGCATGATGCTGTCCAGTGCAAAGACACCTGGTGAGAGAGAGCCGAGGTTTGGGAGCAAAGTTAGATTGTTCGTCTATTATTCAAATTCACGCCTTTTTGAATTTCCTGCAAGGCACCCATTTGAACTTGTAAAGATAAAATATGATGCCATTTTACATTAGACATGCACCTACACCCTAATGAGTAATCTTTCTTGTATTCCTTTGCTGTTAGTAAGCAGTTAAGTTAGTCAAATGTTGGTGTTTTCGGGTATATTTTGGTGTCCCTCACGGCTGAAACTTTGGTCCTTTCTCTTTGCTTTTATACATTTGCATTGGGTTTATAACAAATGAGTACCTAACGAGTAATCATTACTGTATTCCTTTGCTTAAGCAAAGTTAAATCATTATTGAAATTCTGCTGTTTGAGTATATTTTGGTGTCCCTCAAGGCTGAAACTTTGGTCCTTTCTCTTTATTTTTAGAGGTTTACCTGTACGCAACCTGGATGCCACGTTATGTCAGACGTGAACTTAGGCCCAAATAAGTAATTGCTCTTGCGTTAATCTGCTGTCCCCGATCCCGTACTCACCAGCCTCAGTGGCACAAGTAACGAGCCATCGCACCATCTCCCTCCTGCGCCAGTTCAGCGTTGACAGTGTCATTCTCATCACCTGCGAGAGAACGACACGGGGGGGGGGGGGGGGGGGGGGCAGGTGAGCGACGTGAAAAGACACGACGGCAGCTTTCCCCGAGTGTGAACGCCCGAGTGTGACTTTCTCACCTGAAGACCCAACTCCAGGGAGACCTTAAGCAGGGTGAGATCCGGAAGGCTGTCCATGAGGGTGGCGATTTTGAAGGCATCCTGGGCTAATTTGAAGATGTGTGACGCAGAGTGGATGTTTTTCTGGATGGACTCCAGCACTGTTTCTAACCAGCGAGCATTTCCTGGTTTAAAAAAAAACAACAAACAAACAGGTACAGACAGTTAAAGTCATTCTCTTCTCTTCAGCGTTCTTCACTTTTTAAGCATGGGAACACTGTGGTTATAAAGGGATCTTTGGCTCCCTACGGCATCCTGATTTGGAGCGGAGCCCGAGGACATTTGCCCTAAATTGTGCAACGTTGTCAGTTCTCCCAGGTACCTTTTGCAGCGGTGAGCATGGTAGAGGCCAATTCACACTGCTGAGTCTCGATGTGGCTCAGCGTGAACCAGCGTGGGAGGCGGTTGGGCACCACCGACACTATATGGTGAGGTCGAGACAAGTCTCCAGAGGGCGCTGTGGACTCCAGAACAGGCAACCTGACCACAGAAAAAGAAGAAAGAAGGTGGGGGGAACCGTTATCAGCTTTTTAATTGCACTTCAAAGCGGAGGAACAGAAGCTTTCACCCTCCAGAATATTTCATAAAGGTGAAGAAATTATCAAGGTATCGCGCTGCCCCCCTTTTTCTTTTTTTTTTTATAGCGTTGAAATCAATATTTTCTTCCTGAACGCCTCACCTCGTGCGGCTGCCTGCCTCAGGCCATGGACTCAGAGAATAAGCATGAGTGTAAAAATAACAGCTCAGCCGCTTTTCCTCAAAAAACCCACACCTGGTGTTCGCTGCTGCTAACGCGCTAAACGTTCCTGCCGTCTGATATCACAAACTCGGGGTCTGGGATTGAAGATTTTCGTGCCGGCGGAATCAAAAGGGGGCTTTAATTTGGGGGGGCGGGGGGGCAGGAAATAAAAGTTTTGTGGGGCCCCCGCAGCAGTTTGCGAGGAAACCAACAGCATTTATTTATTATTCACACATTTTATAAAACGGGTTTTTAGCTCCGGTTGAATTATTTAGTGAATATTCCGGCACAAGGAGGTTTTGTCATTAAACAGTGCCCCAGATAGCTCCCAAATCTGCTCTTCTCTAGTGCTCCCGCTCTCTTTCACACACATGCACACACACACACACACACACACACACACACACACTTGCAAGCAGTTACATTCAGAACAATCCAAAGCAGAAGATTGACCAAAAAAAACCCTGTATTCTAATAATACAATGAGGTGAGATCCTGATAAGTTTGCAGAGCAGGCGGATCGCTCGCGTTGCGACGCTCGAATCTCGCACTTCCAGAACGCGCGGCCCATCGGTATGAATTTTTTTCCTAAGCAGCCAATTTAATTTACGTGCGAATAAATTAGCCCGCGCGCTACTGTAGCGGCAGTTTAATCAGAACTTGATTAAATCTACACATTAAATGAGGAGCCATGAATAGAGATGAAGTCTTTCCTCTGTGGACAAAGCGATTCCACATCTAACCGGCTTCAGCAGGAGTTGCATTGAAAGAACGGCAGCATGTCTATGATTGTAGCAAACCCATCTAGGACACTTATTTTCCTGTTATTGGCTGCTGTATAGTATCACAAAATCACTTTATTGGACAAACAGTTGACAAACCATGACAACAAACACTTTTTCGCGGCCGAGACGAGAAAGGTTGGAAAGTAGGTCGGCGCACTGGCCCACTCACCGCATGGCCCTCAGTGCAACTTTGTACGCCAGCTCGGCATCGTGAGGTAGCAGGGAGGTGAAGAGATACTTGGCAAACGTGTGCATGGGGACGCTTTCCCGGTAGAGCAGCTCCCCGAGGCCGCTGTAAGGACCGGCTGGGAGTGGAGGAAGGGGGGGGGGGGGGGGGGAAGACACAGTGGGTTAACAAGTGCAGCTCGTGAGGCAAAGATTCTTTCTGACGTTGCCGGCGGGGAGCACCGACTGAACCGAGGCGTCGGTTTCCTGACAGACAGCACGAGCAACAAGCGGCTGGTCTGCTTTGCGGGGAAATTTTGAAGAGGATTGAAACACACTTGTGGACGGGTGCAAACAAACTTTGCCGTTCGACAATGGCATATCTCGTGTATTTAAGCCTGCATATAATATACAGTGCTGTCCACGTGCATCATATTCTTACAGCTTTTGGCACATTGAGAGGAAATGCAAACAATTTCAGCCGGTGATTAACATGTTGCTGCAAATATATAGACATTGAAAGTCCCCCCAAAAAATTGAAGCGACACAATATGAGTTAGAATACAGTAGCTGTGAGTGCAGAGGAGAGAGGGAGAGAGGGAGAAAATGCAGATTGGGGCATGTATCATTTTAAAGCAAAAAGCCAAATAAAAGGAGATTATTAAAGATTATGAAAGATAGAAAATGACGTTTAAGGCAGAAGTTTGTTGCTTCAAGGTATTATTAAACAATTTAGAGGGTTATTGTCTTTCTCGAAAGATTCAAAATATAAAACGCAAATTTATGCAAAGCTCGCTGGAGAGGCGGAGCCGCCACAGTGATTGGACGGTTGAAAGTAATGGAGGGGGGGGATGAATGAGGGTGGCCTTGAACAACGATGAGCCACATCTTACACACACACACACACACACTAGATTATTATCCCCCTGCTGTGAGCTTGTGTGCACAAACACACACACACACACACAATCGCACAACGTCAGCAAACACAGTGACAAAGCAAACAATGCGCTCGCACATCTGCGAGGGCAGCAACACAAACATCCAGGGTGTAAACGCACACTTGATCGCGCGGAGGCGACAAAAAAGAGAGAAACAGCGCGAGCGCGTCACAGATAATTAAAGCACAAAGGAGGCGCCTGTGGTTGGTGGCGTTAGCGGCTGGCGCGTCACTCAGAGGGGGGGGAACGTGTGAAGGAGCAATTTGACGTTTTGTGTCACAGAGAACGAGGATATAAAAAAAAAACACACACACACACACACACACGCAGCTTTTATGTAAGTAAGCAAAAAACGCAGTCCAGGGATTCGTCGACAAAACGACTCTCAACTCGTTGCTGTGTGATCGTCATCGGGCGACGGGGAAGGAAACGGTGGCAGTCGTGTCGTTGAAGGCGTGCTAGCTTAGCGACGGCGCTGCGCTTCAACCGGGCGTTTGATTGTTTGATAAATGGACCTGCTGGCTGTGGAATTAGACAATAACCCTCTAAATGAGCAATTGTAGGATGAAGAAGACAAAGAAGAAGAAGAAGAAGAAGGTTAGAAAATAAGCTAGCTGTTCATCGTGCTGCCCAGCGGAAGCTCTCCGGAGGCCCCTCGCTCACCTTCCAGCAGGGCGGCGGCTTGCTTCCGGAAGATTTTCACCAGCGTCTCGTCCAGGCTGACCTCCTGCAGCCTGGCCAGCAGCTGCTCCTCGTTGCGGCACACCTTCTCCTGGGCGTAGAGGCCGTCGGGCATCGCCCTCTGCTGGCCCAGGCCGATCAGGGCCGTCTCCACGGCCAGCGACGCCAGCGTCTCGCCCTCCTCCAGGTAGCCGCGGGCGGGGGAGCCCGGCCGCTCCGTCCTCCGACCTGTGGGGGGCGATGAGGGGGAGGGGTGAGGTGTGTGGCTTAGGTGGGAAAACGGCCCCTCCTCCTTTTGTTGGAGCCCCACCAGTATTGATAAATCAATTGGTCATTCTGTTCCTCTTTTTCCCAGCGTGAACTCTCTCAGGGACAGTAATCATGTGCTTTAACGGCTTAATGATGCCTTGGCAGACCTCACGCTCTGTCCCGGGAGGATTAGCTGTCCCTTGTGAATACACACACCCACACCCACACACACACACACACACACACACATCCACACACCCATATCTTAACAGCGGAGGTGCTCAAAGTCCTGATTCTCTTGCAACTTTTCTCAGCAGAGGCTCCGTCCAAAGAAAGAGAAAAACAGCCAGAGCACCAGGCCAGCTATGCCCCCCCCCCACTCCCTCCTCCCTTGCATAATTAATGCTTTTTAATTGGGGTGGTTTTCCTGACGCATCTCTTATTCATGAGCTGTGACTGGCGGAGGACCGGAGCGCTGATCGCCGCGTCGAGCCAAACCCAGGGGCCCCCACGGCCGTGACAGGGAGACGGAATCGAGTAGCAGGGGGGGGCGTAAATGTCGGAATCGCACTTGGGGAACGTGCGGATCTCTCCGTTGGTGCAGAGCGCCGTGCGTTTGTGTCTCCGGCGCTGCGCCGCGAGGACGCGAAAGGCGCATCGTCTCGGTGTTTCCTCAGTGTCGCCACCGAGGCCTCCACGGAGAAACGCTGAACTCGTGGTGCAACATCGTGTATACTATAGAATTTAAGATGCGATTTTTATACGCACAAAAAAAAAATCACATTTCACATTTCAAACTCAAAATCTACAGAAGCGCATTGCATTCACTGAATAAAAAAAAAATTAGGCATCAGGACCTCGGAATTACGAGAAAAGATCTCGTAATTACGAGATAAAACTAAAAGGAAACTTCTAAATCCATAATCAGTGGGCAATGACGCAGTGTGATGACGCCATCGCAGTTAAACAGAATTTTTTTTTTTGGAGGAACTTTATTTAGAATGGACTGACAACAAAGAATGTGAAACCAAGCACAGAGAAAAGCAATTCTATCTAGTTTCCCTCCTTGTGCTCAGTGATTACCGTAATACCTGATATACACAGAGCAAGCGGAAAGCGAGCGTCTGCTGGCTCGACCGCTTTTGCCGAACTGCTGGTTGGCTTGACAACAGTTCCAGAACGTCAGAACAATCCGAACTATTTGGGATGCCTGACGCAGTGTGGAGATACTAATGTTAATACCATCCTCAGTTACCAGAACTGCAAGTATTTCCCAGTGTCTCAAACCGAGAAGGTAGCAATGGCAGATTAACTGCTGCAGCGCCGTCGTTGCTTATTGATTACGGATTTAGACGTTTCCGTTTTTTTAAATTTTATCTCGTAATTACGAGAAAAGATCTCATAATTGTGAGGTCTTTTCTCGTAATTACAAGATCCTGGTGCCTTTTTTTTTTTTTTTTTTATTATTCAGTGCATGCAATGCGCTTCCGTAAAAAAATCTTCTTTCAGAAGTTATAAGAAATAAGTTTCACCACAAGGGGGAAAACCTTTCTCATGATTCATCTACGATACACAGCCAGAAACCTGGAGGATTTTCAGTTTCGCTGGACTGCGAGGTGGTTTTTTTATTTTCTCTTTATATTCACCAGGAGATTTGACCGCAGCGCACGGGCGGACGTGCACGTTACCACTTCCTCCCTGGTTCTGCAACAAAAAGCCCCGGGAGCGTCGGCCCTGCCGCCCACCTGCTGAATGTAGCATTGAAGAGTGGACGCGGCCTCTGCTGCCGGAACCGTGCGGATTCATCCGATGATGTGGAATCACTTTGCGACGCGCACGTGTGCGTGTGCGTGTGCGTGTGCGTGGGCGTGTGCGTGTGTGCGTGTGTGTGTGTGCGTTCGTACCTGAGAAGTCGAGCAGAGTCGCCGCTGCTTCCTCGCTGCCGCCGCTGCCGCCCCTCCGCGTCTCCGTCAGGGTGCTGAACAGGGTGCCGATGGGGTCCAGCGGGTGGCCCACCCAGCCCTCCAGGTTGGTGACAGACGTGACGCCTTTATGCAGCAGCTCTGCATCGAAAACGGTGTTTGAGTTTGGTATTCGTGGCGGCGAGAGCAAAAAGTCAGCAGCGGTAAGACGTTGGGAATGTTTCCAATTACACGCGTTGGTGATCGATGGGTGGAAATCACAGCTGGAGGAAAATTAATATTTTTCCGCTGTATATAAAAGGAAACGTCATTCATTGATATATTGTTGTTACTTGGACCGAGCTACAGGCTACGAGGCTCAGGGAAGAATTGATCAAGTAAAAAAAAAAAGGTAATTCGTTGCATAATAAAACAGATTTTCCCTGCTTTTACAGCTGCGGGTTTCACAGTTGGGAATTTCTTTTCGTAAAGAACAAAACTAAACAAAACAGAAAAAAAAAAAAGCCTCTTTCAGCCAAATCCACCGACACACCGGCAATGCCTTTGTAGTTTATAGCCGCGCGGAGCAGACGGAAAGGTCAATAAAAGAACCACAAAGGACGATATCAAAGCGCCAGGAGGAGTGAATCATTCCCTTTGTTTTTCTGCGCCCATCAAGAGCGTTTGGCGACTTTCGGCGTGATTTAGTTGCGGCTTTTCAACTCGCTCCGCAAAACATAAGCAGCGTCCCAGCTGCTGCTTTAGCGAAGAAAGAAACATCAAACTGAAGGGCAGACTGCGAATTCCACCTCATTCTAGACTTTAGATCAGAATTGAGCATCAAATGGTGCGAAGCGCAGTTTCAGGCTTCCACTGTGTGACGTGTCCTATTTTTTTCCTTGCATATCTAACTGCCATTATTCATCCTTTGTTTAAATGTTTTTCCCTCAAACCCGACCCTCTCTCCGTGAACGAGTCGCCAACGGACCTTTCTTGTGCGTCCTGAAGAACTCCAGCTGTTTCTGCTGCTGCCGCCGCAGCGTGTTGACGATGGCGATGGCCAGCCGCAGCGCCTCCTTGGGGTAGCCGTGCGACCTCAGGGCGTCCACGCGGGCGCACGCCGTCGGGACGTGCTCTGCGGGGGGTGGGGGTGGTGGGTAAAAAGAGATTTTAATATCACGATATTGGTGACTTGTCCAGGTTGAGGAAGCATTGAAAATGGATGGATGGATGATGGATGGATGGATGGGTGATGGATGGATGGATGGATGGATGGATGGATGGATGCATGGATGGATGGATGGTTGGATGGATGGATGGATGGATGGATGCATGGATGGATGGATGGATGGATGGATGGATGGTTGGATGGATGGATGGATGGATGGATGCATGGATGGATGGATGGATGGATGATGGATGGATGGATGGGTGATGGATGGATGGATGGGTGATGGATGGGTGATGGATGAATGGATGGATGGATGGATGGATGGATGGATGGATGGTTGGATGGATGGATGGATGGATGGATGGATGGATGGATGGATGGATATTCATTATATCAGTGGACTCCATTTCAGAAAATTGGAGAGAATAAAAAAAAATGCAAATAAATAAATAATAGAATCAAATTATCTTTTAATTCCATTCTCAAACACTGTTCATGCGTTGTGTGTGTGACTTGACGTTTTGCACCATTTATCAAGGTGATTTGCTCCCCAAGCTAGCCTAGACAGCGCAGAATGAAATGGCAACAGGTCCAAACAGGACCAAGGGAACAGACAAGACAGCCCAGCTTGCCAATCCAAGTATGAACTGGCCAACTAAAGTAAGAAAATATCAGGCAGAATATCCCAAGCATGGCTTTACAGCTATAGAGGAACAATGGCCAAGATTACCAACATGCTAGCTCATAGCATCCTTATTCTAAACAAGCGTTAAGGTTATTGAATAGCAAATAAAAGTAAGAAAAAAACACTTTAAAAGTTGATGATTCTTTAAATATTGGGTCTGCTGGTTTGCCAGAAGCTGACGCTCTTTGCTCACCGTGCCACAGGGGCCACCCCCGGCCGTCGAACAGCGAGCTGTCGTGGTTGTAGCTGTAGCGGTAGTGGGTGTAGCGGTCCTCGGTGATGATGTGCTGCAGGTGCGGGTCCTGCCAGTGCAGGTCGCAGGCCTCGATGGCCCGCGTGAACACCGTCCGGTGAGGCCGCGACAGGGAATCTAGCGAACAAACGCACAGCAGAGCGCACGGCGCGGTGAGAAGAAATGGGGGGAAGAAAAAAAAAAGGGGGGAATGAAAAAAATCCGCCTGATCGCAGGCGGTGATTTATTACCTCGAGATTCGCTGGAAACGGCCTCAGAACTTAAATTGCGTTATTAGACTCATTCTATTAACCACACGGAGAAGAGGTGGTGGTGGTGGGGGGGGGGGGGGGTAATAAGGCCAGCGGGCGCAGAGATTGAAGGAGGGAGTTGATTAAAAAAGAAGGGGGAGGGCGGAGGGAGAAAAGATGTAACGGCCTTAATACAAAACGGAAAGATTTCTTTTTGTTTGTGTAGAAAGAGGAGACAGCGTTGGGGGGGGGGGGGGGGGGGTAAGGGGGGTGCTGCGGCCTCACCTGGATTGCCGGCGGGGCCCTGGGGGAGCGCGTTGGTCAGGTTGCTCAGCTCGCTCACGTGGTTGCCGTCCTCCAGGGGGCACACGTCCACGTCGTTCCAGCGGCGGAGCTGGCGGAGCCACGAGCTCCTCTGCTCGCCTTTGGAGTGGGGGTTGAGCACGATGCACATCCACAGGGCGCCTGGCGAGACGGACACGCTGGACTCAGACAACCCGGAAGCAACCTGCGCACTCTCGACGACATTCGCGCAGTTTGAATGCTTTATGTTTGTGTTTTTTGTTGGGTTTTTTTTATTTCGGAGAAGGCGTCCGACAGAAACGTGCGTCATCGCATGGACGCGCTTTCATTCATTCACATTCATTGCGCTTTCAATGAATGTGACCATAAATGACTGATTTCACCTGGAATTCAACAGCCCAATACAACGACAGGCCGTAAAAAATACCGATTTAATTGTCCTTTTAATTCAATGATTCATTTTTATTGAATGAACTATTAAGTTTGATGCCATAATTGACGCTAGTGAGATAACCTGGCTTCACACTTATCGCACAGCTGGCTTAACACGTGTGCTTCACTCAGTAGTAACTGACCTCGCTGGATCTACAACCTCCTTGCAGTTCAAGTTCATCGCTGAAATTCATTGTAAAAAAAATCTTGATGTTAATGATGAAATATTGCAGTAATATGCTTTTATTACAGGCAAAACCCTCTCCATCTCAATGCTATATTCAGTACTGCATCTTATTTTTTTTTTTATTTGGTCCGCAGTCTGCAAAACGAAGTCTAAAGTGATTCCTCCTCTTTTGCGTTCCCAAGCTGATAAGAGTTTAGGAATCCCAGCGTGAGAGCCGTCTTTCCACCGGCGCAGGAGGAGAACGTCCGGGACTCGAACAATGGAAGTGTTTGAGCGCGAGGCGAGAGAAGACGAAGAGGAGGTGACGAGGAAGGACATGAGGCAGCATAAGGAGGAGAGGAAGTGAGGGGAGGGAGATAAGGAGGCAGGGAAGGAGGGAGCGTGGAGGTGGGGGAGGGGCCTCCTCCCTCATCCTCTTTGTTAGGAGCTTCAAGGACAACAACGGAGGGAGAGACGGAGCGGTGGGGAAGAGGAGGACGAGGAGGAGGAGGAGGAGGAGGCGACAGAATGCGGGAGAGGTCGACGGCTGTCTACCGGAATCATGGTCATAATCATTATCACTATTATGTTGTTTGTCCGTCTCCACAAAGGACTTTCCCAGGTGTTCTCTGAGTTCAGTGCTAAAACAACAGGACGGTGTTTTTTCCACGATGGGCCTCCGGGCTGAGGAAGAAGTCTGGCGCCTCCAATTGAAATCCACAGCGAAACCCTTTGATTTCTCTTTTTTTCTCCCCTTTTCAAATTGGGCAGTTTATTTAATTTTGCATAATTCAGCAGTGGGCAATATTAGAGTCGTAAATTGTTTGCTCTATTAAAGGCGGCGGCCCTGACAGCGGTTACAGCTGCTGCTCACTTTCATTTAGAAATGACCGACAAATCATCCTGAGAGGAACAAAGAACCGGGCTTCAGCGAATAAGGGCACACAAATTCATTTATTCCAAAAAAAAGATTTCCTATTTATTTTTCATAAAATTGCCATTATTATCATTCTCGTCATGATTATTACCATCCATTTATATTTGTGGTTCAAATTCATCTTCTTCAAGCTTTTAGAATGAATACAATAAATAATAATAATACTTTAATGGTGTGTGTGTGTGTGTGTGTGTGTGTGTGTGTGTGTGTGTGTGTGTGTGTGTGTGTCTTACCCAGTTCATCCCACAGCTGCCTGTACTTGTCAGTCATGGTGGTCCCCTGCTGCCTCCACATGGCCAGCCTGGGGTCGCCCATGAACTGCTCGGTGATCAGCGTTAGCATGCGAGCGCCGTTGGAGTCCCTCATCTTCAGCATCTCCCTCACCTGCGCACGGCAACCGGGCATCACGGGTAAACATGTGCACGCCACAGTGAGGCGTGTGCGTGTGTGTGTGTGTGTGTGTGTGTGTGTGTGTTGGGAATGACTGTGTCACCTTGCTGAACAGCAAGTTGAGCTGCTTCCCTGAGCCGTGGTAGCCGCCCTGCGAGAGGAAGAGCTTGACCTGCTCCTGAACCTGCTCCTCGTCCAGGTGCCAGCAGTTCTCGTCGTCCACGCTGGCGCCCGCCGTCGGGTCCGGAGCTCCTGTAGCCCCATTGCAGGAAATCAGTCAGCAACTTAATTACAAGAGCTTGATTGAGCTAACTGTTTTGGGGTCCCCCCCACCCCACCCCTTGAGAATATGACTTATATATTTTTTTTCTTGTTGAGAATAAGACTTCGCATCTATACACATTCCTGAGTCGGCATTTATTTCTTTATTTTTTTTGCACTTAACGTTGCAACGTTGCTGTTTAAGCCGCAGCATTGATCGGAGACAAAGTCTGCAAACGTCAGCAGCGCTAACGAGCCAAAATAAGGGGAAAAAAGCAGCACTGGACTTTCACAGGGGAGCCTCAAATCACTGACCCCCCCCCCGACAGGAGCGGCGCAGTCTGCTGCCAGTCTGCCGAGCAGCTTTTAACGCTGCTCGCAGACGTCAAAGTAACAGATGGAATATTGAGATATTAAAAAGACACAAGACAAGATGAACGCACTGCGGTGGTTTGAAGTGGGTGAGGGAAGAAGGCATGACACTGGCTACATGTGAACAAAAACAATGTAAAACTGAGGTGACTACAAGTGAGCGGATGATTGCCACGGAACATGAAAACTTTACAAACAATGCAGCGCTAACAGACAGTCAGTGGATAATTAGGAGGCTTTTAAACTTTTAAACTAATTCCCGGCCTCAGTTATATAGCGAGCTGAATAGTGGTGCATAATTTTACCATATCATGTTATCAAATATTCAAGAGTGCTTTTGCACACGGCATAAAAATATCAGTGCGAGCAAATTACCTTAAATCAAATTTGTTAATGATGCCGCAGCCAGCTGAGGAGAAACAGGAGGCCGTCAAAACGGCTGCTGCTGCTGCTGCTGCTGCTGCTGCTGCTGCTGCCGCGTCGATGCTAATTCCTTTAGCGGCAACTTGCGGCAAACGAGCTCCGCTTGCAGTGGCCTTTTCTTCCTGGCCCCTAACCCGTGATTCTTTCACACCAGCAAGTTGCACTCGCTTCCTGTTGTCACACTTTCAAATCCTTACCACCAGAGCAGGGGTCACCAACGTGGTGCCCGTCGACAACAGGTAGCCCGCAAGGACCACATGACTAGCACGCAGGTCCGTTCGAAAGTTAGCCCGACTCGTCGAGCTGCGACTAAAATGAGATTTTTATCCAACCCTGTTAAGTCATTGTCGCTAATTATTGAGAAATCGTTACCGTGAGCATTGTCTTCACATAGATCAGTAATAGTAACATTTAACTGAGAAAGTTTTTTTTTGAAGCAAACTGGTTGGAGTTCACATGACTCAGGGTCCATGAAGTAGCTCTCAGGTTCAAAAAGGTTGGTGAAGCATTGCTTATGCTTACTAGTGAAACAATATATCGATGATGCTATTGAATAAATAGTAAGTATGTACGTACAGTTATAATGCTTCTGTTTTTAATTGAATAGGCAATTTTGTCCATATTGTCTCTCAGGCGCCTGCACTCTGTCCATCTATCTGTCCGTCCAAGGCTCACAAGACCCTCTGATGGGCGGCCGAAACTCACCGTGCACCTGGTTGATCTCGGAGTTCTGCGACAGGATCTCATCGGCCAGCTTCTGCGCGGTGGGCAGCACCTCCGTGTGGTGCACCGTGATCAGGTACTGGACGAACTTCTGCAGCTGATCGCGGTTCATTTGAAACAGAGTCTCGGAGATGGGCAGCCGCAGCTTGACCTGCTCGGGTTTCCGCACGCGGTAGAGGGCGAGGGCCACCACGTGGGCGCAGTAGAAGATGTCCTTGTTGCCGCAGCCGCACGTCACCGCCGTGATCTTGCAGCGGTCGAAGCTGACGCTCACGTTGCAGAGGAGCTCGGGCTCGGCGGACGTGGCCGGCTCCCGCACCGTGCCGCTGAGGTGGAAGCCTGGGTGAGAGCAGAAGAGATGTCACTTAAAACCAGCTGCTTTGTTTTTGGTTGCTTTTGGAGACTGCTAGCATGGGCGGCATGGCCGCGCAGTGGTTAGCGCTGCCGCCTCAAAGCAGGAAGCTCACATGCAAGGAGTTAGCATGTTCTCCCTGTCTGTGTGGGTTCCCTCCGGGGTTCTCCAGCTTCATGACACAGTCCCAGGTACGAGGTTTGAAAGGTTGATTGTCTTTCTTTGTCTCTATGTGGCCCTGCGATGAATTGGCGACTTGTCCACGGTATCACCCTGCCTTTGCCCTGTGAGAGCTGGGAGAGGCTCCAGCAGACACCCACAACCCTGAGTTCAATGTATAAATGGATTGCTAGCATGTAGCAGTTGCGTTTAGCTACTTGTATGAACATAGATAGATAGACAGATAGATAGACAGATAGATAGATAGATAGATAGATAAATAGATAGATAGATAGATAGATAGATAGATAGATAGATAGATAGATAGATGTGAAGGTTCTCAGGCGTCCAGGTCATCTTAGTGTAGAAGTCTTAAGTTGAGGCAACTGTACCGGTTTTTGCTATCTTGCAGACGAGACGTATGGGGTATCACCCTGGGTTCACCCTGGGTTCTGCTCTATTTGCATATAACACCTTTGCCAATCGGAGGAACCAACAAGCCTTCAGGCCCAACTCCAACCTCCTCCTGGCGGTTGAATACGTGGGACTTTCCAACCACTATTTTTAGACCTGAGGAGGCCTCTCGGATGAGAGGCGAAATGTCGCCAAGACAGCAAAAAGCAGCCAATTTGCCTCAACTTAACCACCCTTGTTCACAGATAGATAGATAGATAGATAGATAGATGTATTTGCTTTACACTATTCCTCTGACCAAATCTGCTGTTTGCATTTAAAAAAAAACAAAAACAAACATCTAAGTGCAACAATTTAGACATCAAGGACATCCTTCTGATGAGCTGGTCTACAGCGCGCCGCACGGATGTATATATATATATATATATAAAAATAAAAAAAAACTCGACAAAGGAGAATTGCAGGGGCAGACGAGTGCGACGGATGGCGAGTGGAGTCCAGCGAACCCAAAATACTCTCATTTCCTCCTCATTTCCTTGCCACAACACACGGCGCGCGCTCCTGCCGTCGCCCCCGCGGACCTGCGCTCGGCTGGACTGACAGGTTCTTTTCAGCACGCGTCTGAAAAACCGGCTTTGTGCAGAGCGGACCTATATGGCCCTCAGTCATGCTTGAACATATAGGCAGGCCCCTGTGCGACTCGAGATAAACACAGACAATGAGGCGCGCCGTGGCTCGGCCGCGACCGTTGAAGAAGAAAGAATAAGGCCTCTTCAACCTTTTCTTCTTCTGTTGTTTTTTTTGTGTGTTCCAGTTGAGGTCCTGGAGTTCTGACAGGTTCATAAAAAAAAAAAAAACCCTCATGCA
Organism: Nelusetta ayraudi; assembly: GCF_046127955.1. Classification (NCBI taxonomy): domain Eukaryota; kingdom Metazoa; phylum Chordata; class Actinopteri; order Tetraodontiformes; family Monacanthidae; genus Nelusetta; species Nelusetta ayraudi. The sequence continues at coordinate 9,096,071 of NW_027466076.1, forward strand.
AATGCTGCTGGGATCTGAAAGAGGAGGATAAACAAAGCGCGCGGCCGGGCGGCGCTCGACTTTCATTTCTCATCTTCAGCAGAAAACAGTGACTAACGCTCGTCTGGAGGGGACGGCAGCTGCACGTGGGAGCAATGTCAACATGAATAATGTGTGATCAAACAAAGCAAACGGACGCGGGGCAGGTGCGGCTATCGCAAACACGTCGTTACACCGTGGCCGACAAAACAAAAATTAAGAAAAAAAAAAAAAAAAAGTAGGGCGAGCGGCGCGCGCGTGTCGGCAGTTGACGGGTGATAACGGAAGAGCCGTCCCCTTGTTCTCGCACTGCGGGTATTTTTTTTTTCTTTCTTTTTTGTTAATCTGACTGCGCAAACAGCCGTTAGAGGCACAACGGCAGCAAATGGAAGATATGATTTCCTGTTTGTTCAGAACAGCACTGAGGCTCGCCCGCGCACGACCGCCCCCCCACGCCCATCCGACTCGCTCGGAGTTTCGCGTGTTGGGGATGTGCGACGGAGTGCTGAGAGGAACAAAAAAACTAAACAAAAACAAAAACAAAAGAAGCCGCCGACGAGAGCCTATCGGGAAATATCTGAGAAGCACAAGTCGGCTCGGTGACTTGCTTTTCCTGCTGAGCGCGCGCGCACGTACGCACATACAGTGGAGAACACCAACCACCAACATCCTGTAACACACAAACACACACACACACACAGCGCTCTGTGTGTGTGTGTGTGTGTGTGTGTGTGTGTGTGTGTGTGTTGCTCTCCGTTACACAGCCCTGCCCCAGTCACGCCTGGCCCACAGCTGAACTACTGACGTAACAGAAACAGAGAGTGACTCGATGAGGAGGAGGAGGGAGGAGAGCTAAGAGGAGGAGGAGGAGGAGGAGGAGGTTGCGCTGCTGGAAAAATCGGTATGCCCTCAGCTGAGAGTGTGTGACTGTGTGCGCGCGAGTGCGAGCGCGCCCGCGCCCGCGCACGTAGGAGTGCAGGGCTTGGCGGCCGGCCAAAGCCCTGAGCTCAGCATTCCGTAATGCACTTCCTCTCTCTGTCTGCGCTCCGCCGCTTGCATAATACGGCGTGCTGTGCGCGACCAAAACTTAACTCTCGCGCTGCCGACGCGCGGCCCTACAGTGTGTCAGGAGGCGGGGGGGGGGTTGCTCAGGGTTCAGTGTGTCACAGGGCTGGAAATATCCCCGAAATAACACAGCAATGGCAGTGAGAATAAATGATTTAAAAAAATAAATAAAAAAAACTCCTGTAAAAGCTGAAAATTCAAACAAATTCAAGCATATTTCAAACAGCTAGCTTAACTTAGCTTAGTTCAGCTTAGCTTCAGACCTGTCCCCTGATTAGCTTTGCAGTCCCCCCGTAGAAGAAAGAAGAAGAAAGCTCAGGCTCGCGGTTGCGTTCTACCAGTGGGAACCTCTGTGCCACACAGGAAGCGACGCTTTAACGAAACCAAAAGCACGTCCTGCCAAAAAACACGTCAAGTGTGGGAACCGTACCGACGGTGGCGATGGCGTTATGACTCGGTGGCGAACACAGCGCTAAGAACTGAAAGAATCAGTGTTTCCATTCCAGCAAACAGTGGCGCTTCGGCAGGAAAACACCCATGCTAACAGCTGATGCGCAGACGACACAAAGTACCTAATTGCCATGCAAAGTGTGAGCGGGGTGACACGGTTGGATAAAACCCGCAGCTCGCGCAGCTTTCTGTGATATCTATATTGCATGCACGCACGGTGATATTGCGGCGGTGATAAATCATGGATGTGCAGCTTCCATCGAATTTTTTTTTTGTTCAGCCATGTAAAAACATGCTATATAAAAAACCTCTGAGCCGCAGGTTTTTTTTCCAGATACCTTGAGAACATAATGGGAGCTATTAGCTGAAGTCGTTGGGGGGGGGGGGGAGGATGTGAAACCTGCAGACGTGGCGAGCACAGAAGAATTCTAATTGGAGAACTTGCGGGCCATCGCATCAACCCGCTGAAAGTCTAACTGAAGGGGGGGGGGGGGGGGGTGTTCGTAGCTATGTGCGGCCAAGGGCCTCCGTTTCAACAGGACTCTCAGCGTGTGCACACAAAAGCCAGCTAGGCTCCACCCCCGCTCCAATACACACTGAAACAATGGAGGCAGCTACTCGGGCAGCGAAGCATTCAAAAGTATATGTGGGAGCTCCTCAGCCGAGGTGGGCTTTGTGTGGGCAGCACCGACCGACCACTGAGGGCAGGCCTGGGAATACAGTCGTTTGGATGCATTTTTAAAAACAGAAGCAGGCAGCTGATCAGCAGTCGCAGGGCGCCAACTGTTGTCAAAGGACCTTGGTATCTGGTTTTGAATCAGGTTTTCAGTCCAAACTTTGGAATCCAGTCACCAGTACGGTTGAACTTTCTCGGTGGTGTCAATCAAGGCATGGTTCACTTAAAAAATGAAGCACTTACTACTTTGGCATTTTCTATATTATCTATATATAAGGAGGATAAGTTTCTCTTTCTTCCTGCAGTGGTCAGACTCTATAATCAACACCAATAACCTCCCCAAACCGGACTAAGTGCAATAACCCTCCATCTATTTATAACGTGCAATAATTACTCAGCTGCGCATATTTTTCACTGTTTTTCTCTGTATAGGCTCTTGTTTATTTACTTTTTTACTTTATACCGTTTTGCACTATTTTAGGTTATTTTTATATGCTCTGTTCACTTTATTCTTGTTTGCCCTATCTTCTGGCTGTTGTAACACCTAAATTTCCCCGTCATGGGACGAATAAAGGTTTATCTTATCTTATCTTATCTTATCTTGAATATATGAAATGTATATGGCAAGTGTGTAGTCCAACCAAGTAAACGTGAGAACTCGCAGGACACAATAGAAGCCGACACAGCTAACGGAACTTAAACTGCAACCCGACTTAAGACTGTTTCTGTAGCCTTAGTCCTTGACATTATGGTCAAAATAGCCTGTGTAAGTTGAATATGAGTCTTTAATGGGGAAAAAAAACAGAAAGAAATGAAGACACGAAGCTCACTTTAGCTCTTGCCCTCTTTACCTTTAGCTAGCAGGTGCTAACCGCTAAGGCGTAGGAAAGAAAGGAGTTTAAGTGTGCATGTGTTTCGTGGGTGAGGCGGGGAGGGGGGTGTGCCGACATCAAAACAAGGTCAAAGAGGATTTGGGTGAACTGGGTCAATCCGTTTTCCTCTCAAGCAGTCGCTGAGGGCCTCTTACAGTAAGAACGCGATCATCAACGCTCCTCCAAAGCCCATTGTTGTCGCGGTATCCTTAATGCCGCCGCTTCTCCCTCAAATCCCGAGCGCCCTCATTTGAATCCCAACTCTAGAAGTGACAAACTGCGCTGAAATGCAACAGGGATGGAGTAGTGCCCCTCGACCGGGCCGACAGAAATTCCTCAGCTCTGTCACAAAAACAGGAGGCCGCCGTCCTGGCTCCTCTGGTGCTAACGCTGCCAAAGCTAGCTACGACTTTGGGGCTGAAACTTGGGGCTGACCGCTGCCATTCAGGCCTTGACGAGAGCTGAAAGGTCTGTAACGTTGACAGGGTTGGAACCTGGAACCTCGGTGCACTTAAAGACCGACTCTCCTACTTAGCGCAGATGCTCTCAGCAGTTCCTCCCGCAGCTGATCATCCTCTTGCCCACATAAACCAATTTCCTCCGCAGCAGTCAGCCGGCGAAAGCTGTGAAATGCATCTCCAATAAGACCTCGAGGACAATGGATCGTTTGTGAGTTACTGAGTCATTATTGAGTCATTTTATCAATATTTTTCCCTGTTAAAGACATATTTAGCATTGGTCATTATTCTCAAATGGAAAAACTTCCCAAGCAGTTGATTCCCTACAGAGGAGAGGACTAGACAGAGTGAATTATTAACCTTTTTGCATTAAAGTGTTAGCTCATCCATGACAAATTCCGAACAAAATGTTGCTGCCTACCGACCGCGCCAATAGACTAAATACAAACTAGCTTTACCAACCAGCCGTAAAATAGAACAGCAAAAAGCGTATTTACTAAAGCGTTCTTCCATTTGCTAAAGTACAAACGGAACATGTTCGAGCCACTGGGCTGTAATCCGAGGACTCCAAAGACAAACCACTTTGCTTCTCAGCCCCCATGACAAAACCCGATAACCTCCGCGGAGAATCGCAGTCGCGCACACACATGCAACCCCCGGCAGCGGTCGGACGTCAGCGGGACTCGGCTGAGGCGCGTAATGCAGCCATCGGAGGTTTTACATCAGACTCCTAAAGGGACCGGGGACGGGTTTCCCACCCGCTTGCCTTTCTCGGTTTTAAAAGCATTTCCTCCGGTGCCGCCCGTTCCCGATTTACCGACTTGCGAGTCATTTGTTTGGCCCCGGTGGACCAGGATCAGCGGGCCATGTTTTCGCCCTCCCTCTCCAAATGCATTTCGCTCCCACTCTGGAGATCCGGCGCGGGTCTCCGCAGAGATCCTCGCGGAGAGGCCGCCGCCGCCGCTAATGAGCACAGGAATCCCCACAAGGCGTGAATGAAATCAAATAAAGGCTTTTAGTGTTCGCTCACACGTTGAGACCACGGATACGTGTTGTTGTTGTCAGAGACGCGAGCTGGAATCACACGGTTGGCACTGATATTTCCTCGATCGGACGGACACGTGTCTGGAATTAGTCGGGGCGCTGTGGAACAGATCTCGCTAAGGATGAGATGCTAGCACTGGTACATGCAGAGTTAGCCAAAATAATGTATACACACATCAGGAAAAGACAAACTTGCATAAATAAATATTTTGATTTCTATAAGATAAGTGCTTAAATGCCTCTTTTGAAGTTTGATCAGATTTGCGATTTCACTGTTGTACGATGTTTGCCCAACAGATGGCATTACCCTCATGAATGCAGCGCCAACAAGTGTTGAGGTAACAATGTACCCAAACAGCAGCTGTAGACCAAAGGTAACTAACATTCATCTCCTGATGTCTGAATAAATTTGGATGAAATATTGAAGTTTTTCTTGTTCTGTTGTGTGTACACAGTGTTTTGGCTGACTGTGTATATAAAGGTTCCCAGAGGCTTTAGCCGCTCTTCCTGAGAGGCCACATATCAGGGAATGCAGATGAGGAGAAATTATAAATAGGACTTGTGTGCTTGATGACTTGTTCAGAATGCACAAGTGCAGACAGAGTGGGCCCCAATGTACAGGAGGGTTAAAATACGATTGCAGGGCTAATCAATTCCGTTTCATCGCACTGAAGTCACTTTGACATGAAGGGCATTGAAATTCTGAAGGGCAAAAAAAAAAAAAAAAAAAAAAAAAAAATGAAATGACGGTCTTCATAGTCAATTCAATTATTCAGGCTGCCCAGTTTAAATTCAAATATAAATGATTCAAATTCAGTTTCTAGCGTTAGCAGAACCCACCTCTAATCCTGTGGGGACTCAGACACGGTCCTAACACCTACACTAAGCCTCACATTCGATGCGGGAGAGGCTGGTATCGATGTCTGACGCGCAGCCAGCCAGCAAATGTTTCCTGATTTACCTCAGCATGGAAATAAATTGGATTAGCTGCAACAGCAACCCCCCCCCCCCCGAAAAAAACAACCAAAAATGAAAAAGAAGAAAAATGCAGACGCTTAATCTCAGTATCTATTCTGGCTCGAGCTGCAGCGATTGAAGAGAAGAACATCACGTCTCGCCGTACCATTTTACATGCCGGCGGAAAAAAAACAAGCCGAGAGTCGGAAGAGCCGGACTCGGCAAAAAAAAACAGAAGAGGGGAGAAAAGTGGATGTGGGAATCAAGCTGCACGCCAGCAGAACGGGCCAACAAAGGGAAGGAGAAGAGCATTCAGAGTGCTGACACTCTGTGGGAACCGATGGCTTGAGGAAACCTCTGGTCACCGAGTGAAGTTGGCTCAGAGGAACCTGACCAGCGCTCCGGCTCCTGTGGGAGAGTTTGGTGGAGCTCCAGCCTCCTTTCTCCACTCTCTCTCTCTCTCTCTCTCTCTCTCTCTCTCTCTCTCTCTCTGCATTTTGTTTCCCCCTTTCAAATGTCCCCGTTTCCCTGGGCTGGATCTGCACGGTCTCTGCTGCTTTGCCACGGGAAAGATTTGAACCAATGAGCAACTTGAATATTACTATGTTCTCTCCTCCAACTTTTTTTGAAACATACAAAAACAAAAAAGCCTAATTGGTGAATGAAGATGAGGATGAATATTTTCTATAAGTGTTACTACCAAGTATATCTGTTATTTTGACTCTTTTCAACTTATTATCAACTGTTATACACGCTTATTACAGTGCTCGGAACTTTCATTCAATCGCAGAATAATTCTTGATGCAGGGTGGATGTATTCTGAGTCAACTTTTCTTATCTGCGTTTTAGGAGTGTTTCTCAACCAGACTTTTACAGATGTCGTCAGGGCAGGGTGGAAACACTGAAATCCTGAAGGCCGTCAACTCTTGTCAGTTAGAAAAAATTGTTAGAGAAGCAGTTGATGGTCAATGTCGGGGTGTGGCATTAAGGAGGGAAATACAGCCCCGGCAGTCATGGGAGTTAGCGATACTCTACATACAGAAGGGATGAGGGGTGGGGTGTCCAAATCGATGTTTTTGTCATACCGGTCCAAGATTGCTAGCTAGCTACGCCCGTGGTTGGGGTACAATTTAAAGCAGCAGACGCTTTAATTTAAAGACAACCACGTGCACCCATTAAACGCTCACCGGGCTGGAGGGGACGTAGGGTGGTGGCGGGGGGGGGGGGGGGGGAGACTCGACTGTAAGAGAAAAGCAAGATGTGTCGACTGGCATGGAGCAATCATCGCTCAGCGAGTCCTGCAGTTACAGGAACGACGGGTTGCGTCCCCTGACTTTCCAGCGGCAGGTCCCGATACGTCTGCTCTCGCCGGATTAACCGACTCCCGCAACAAGCCCGACGGGCTCCGCCGGGGCGGCTTCTTTTGTTTGCCGCGGCCGACTCGAAAACCGCCCGAGCTCGCGACGTCACCGCGGCGCCACGTCTGGAGGTGGACGCGACACTTTCCTTCGGCGCTGTCAAAACAGGATGCAGGTTCGCGTAGCCGACGCGGCGACAGAGAGAGCACAGAGAAACACACGATCCCCCCTCCCCCATCATCTACACCCCCCCCCCCCCGCCCCCACCCCCGCTTTTTCTCAACAACCGAGCCCCGACTATATTCAGCTGTAGCTTTTTCTTCTTCTTCTCCTTCCTCCTTCCTCCTCCTGCGCCAACCAGTTCCTCTTATCGCCGCGACGGGAGCCGCCTGAACGAGACGTGCCCCGTGCCCCGCGCACAAAACGCAGCGGCGATAATGATTACGTCGACATGCAGCGCCAACTTCCTGATTCTTGTCCTTCCCTTTTCTTTTCTTTTCTTTTCTTTCTTTCCTTCTTTTTTTTTAATCCACTGTTTTGCAGATAGAGAGGAGGTTCAACAGGGACTGGTGCTTCTCTTCAGACTTCATGTTGTTCCCCCCCCCCCCCCCCCCCCAAACAGTCGGACAAGTTCGGGTTGAATAGACTGAATCCCGAAGACCTGCATGAAGCGCAGCATGTTTAGCCCACTGTTTGCAGCTGAATGCAAAGAAAAGTTTGGTTTTTAGCTGCCAAGGGGGATCGGAACACGACAGGTGGAAGAGAACACCTGGCAGGGGGGCGTTGTGGACAGCCCTCTGTGACATCACAGAGGGGCTGATTTGCAGAACTGAGCGCACACTTTGCGAAAAAGCAAACCAAAGAAGCAAATATAAAGTTCATTTTCTTCCACCTGGCTGACGGAACCGGCTCACAGCTCTCTTGCAGACAGGAGCCAACTAACAGAGCGAAATTTAACAGGAAAATGTGATCAGTCAGTGAAATCCATTGTTAAAAATCAAAGCAGCTCAAGGAGTCGACTCCCCCTCTTCCCCTTCTGTCGGACGGGCACGGCAGTGAACGTTGGAAGCGGCGCCGCCTCGGACGTCTCGGAGGAAAAGGTTTCTCTCGCAGTGGTGCATCGCCGTTAATCTAATATCGCCACACTGGACTCGGTACCAGTGAAACGTATCTCCGCAGTAAGGCTTTGACTCGCGCTGCTTTAAGTCAATTACAGACACGTAAGTGGCCGGCAACACTTTTCTTCTTTTACACCAGCTCGGAGTTTGAGCGTCTCTACAATTCCAGTCTTTCATTTGTTCTTTTTTTTTGTCTTCTCACGTCTGAACCCAGCCGCCCTGAAACACACTCATCCTCTCGCCGGCCCCTCCCCTACCTACCACTCCCCAGCCCCTCCCTCCACCGCCCCTCCCGGCCCGCAAACTCCATTAAGAGGGACGGTCGATACAGGTTTCAGGCGCATCTCGTTTCCATCGCGTGTACCGACATTAGTCATCTTTTCACTGATGAAAACAATGACTCAACTTGCAGGCACATGCCAGGCATACCCCCGTCTGCGCGCTGCAGGCAGAACCGGAATGGCCTCGCGAAGGGCCTGTGGTGGCTTGTGTCACCGCCGAGGTGCGCGAGCGCGCACATGTTTTTTTTTTGTTTTTGACAGCCTCGCGCGAGTGACGCCGCCGGTTCTTCCGAAAGCGACAGTATCGAGCGACGGCGCGTATATTGTTGCTGTCGATGTTTTTCTCATTAAACGCTTGCGGTGACGCTCGCCGGGGCTTTTGGGGACGGGACGTCAGACTTTTGTTGGCAGGTTGGACTGAAAACTTGTCGAATAATCTTTTCAAAATGAAACATCACGTAGCAGGAATGTCTAAACAGAGACTTTCTTTGTGAAGCGGAAGTGAAATAAATAGAGATTCATTTCATACTTTTTCCAGGGAATCAAAGAACATTTAACTCTGAGATCAGCAGACATTCCTGAATAGGTTCACCATCATACGAGGTGAGAACCAAGCTAACTACAACTCCCACGGTGCATCGCAGGAATTCCTCTGCGTGTGGTGTCAACAGAAGCCACGGAAGCGACGGGAGTGTCTGGGACAACCGGCCGGCCTCTGTTTCCACAACAGGAGCAGCAGCGAGGTGCGGCGAGAGGGAGGCCGGCAGTCAGAGCCATTTGCCAAAAACTATGAGACAAAGATCAAATCGTTCCAGTAGAGGCTTTAATTCCAGGGCGTCCTGGTCAATATCTGAACCGTGTGGAGTCCGGCGCTTCTTTTTTAAGGCCCAGCGTGCAGCACTGAAAGGGATCCATTGATATGAAAAGGTACTAATAAAAACGCACATCTGTGTTTTTAGTTGGAGCCAGCCAGCCTGACATCATAGTTGGCATGAGAAAGCTGTCAGAAAACAAGAATTAACATTAACACTGTTTACTGTACGCACTCTGCCCAATAGCTGCTGATACACCTCACACACTGGGCCTCTAAGACGAAAATAGTTTGAACGCTGCAGACAGTTCGGTAATGCATTTGTGTTTTTGTTGAATGCATAAGTTCACAACACATATGGTTTACATTACAAATAACTAGGCACACACTAGGCATCACATTGCCTTTTTTTTTTTTCATCAACTCTACCACTTAATTGAACTCTGCAGCACCGTTTCCTCTGTTGGTCCAGACTCGGTCACATTTGACTGGAAAATACTTCCCTAATCAGTCATAATTAGCACGGTACCCAGCAGCAACGAATACGTGTGTGACTTCTTTTTTTCTCACACAAGAATAAAGTCCTGAGAAATTTTCGACAGAGCAAGGCAGCAGTTTGCCTGCAAGTGTTTGGACAAAGAACGCATGATCAAATAGTTCCAGGATGCGCCTTAAAACTTGATTCCACTTGTCTTAATCTCAACGCGTCGTACCTGTTGGTCGAGCCGCTGCTGTTGCAGAGCGAGATGATGATGATGATGATGATGATGATGATGATGATGATAATGATGATGGCAAAATGGAGCAAAGAGCTAAAGCTAAGGACAGAGGGCCGGCCGTGTTTATAGATCCCGTGACTTCAGGTGAGGGGGGCGGGAAACGTGCAAGTGTCGCTCTGCAGTCAATAGAGTCACAAGGGGCGGCTCGCAGTCGGGCAAAATAAACGATTCTCTTCCCACACACACACACACACACACACACGCACACACAGGGGTCCTCTGGGTAACGCGAGGTTGCGTTGCATGAATGAGTTATTTTGCCACGGCGCTTCCATCGGTGAACCATTAGAGTTGCAAATGCACAATTCGCAGTTGGTTTGCATGGGACGGTTTATTTGAATGCGCACGCCCGCCGTGGAGCGCTTGAGGTTAAATCAGGTCGAAGTCGGTCTGATTTGGCGTGATGAGCGCCTTCTCTGGTACAGCAACCACAGTGGACTGGAAAAGAAAGCATCCGTACACGATCCCGTGGCTGCCGGATGAGTAAATTAGCAATTTTCTAGCAACACGTTCGCCTTGACTCCCTTTTGATTAAAAATATGGATGAAAAAAAGAAACCCCTTCAATTTCAAGATCCAACGTTTGATTTTCCTGCTCCCCTTTTGACCTGAACTTCGCTTTTGCGGGGAGGATCGCGGTTCTTAAGCTCCCTTTCTGGCTGTGTGCTCAGTTAGCAGCCGTTGATGGATGACACGTTTAAGCTCCTATTAAAAGGTAAGGGTTACTCGTAAGCACTCCTGGATTTACACCTGAAAGAGCCCACATTATTTTTCAGATCGTTATTTTTCTCTGCACAAGAAACTATGCTAAAAAAAAAAAAAAAAGGAATAATTGCAGAATAAATCTCTGTATGTCTCAAGAAGACAGCCGGTAACACAGCAGCTGCATGCCAGCACCTGTCACTGCTACAGAGGAGATGCCACTGCCCCTTGTGACATCACAAGGGTCTGAATTTCCAGAACAGTGCATTTTCCAGCGTGTTTCCCGAAAAGAAGAGCAGAGCGAGCGTTTATTTCTCGTGTACTAATTAATCTGACGTGCTGCTTTTGTGTGAACGTCTCCGTATCTGGGGAACCGGAGGAGGCCTTAGTGTTGAGGTTAGGTTTAATTAGGAGGAAATTAGGATCTGTTTGGAAATGTGCGATTGTTAATTAGAGTCTGGGCCCCTGGTTCACGAGATACGGACAGATTCTGGGGAGTCTTGTGCAATTGTATCTGTGTTTTAAATGATTTGTAAATGAAACGAATGAAGCAAAAAGAGCAGAGGGCTGAATTTTGTTATTTCTGCTCGGTTTATTGACACATAGAGACAATGATTAGTGTCAGTTTATAGTTCACAGTATGGGATATTTAAGGTTGTTCTTCACCTCATTACATCCACCATCAACAAGGACTTATTTTCCCCATGCACACACACTGTTTCAATCCCAGAATGACTGTGCTAAATTCATCTTCAGCACTCAAATCAATTTACCCGCTGTTAACCAGGGTGGCCCCGTCGGCAGCGCCGCCGAGGGCCAAGAGGGGCCGCTCCAGTGATGTGACCTCCGCCTCCCCGCCTCCCCCGCCCCCACCCTCCCCCCGCCTGCCCGCCCCACCATGCAACCCATGAGGCCCAGGGCTCCCATGAGGTGAGGGCCGTGGCAGGCTTTGACTTGCTGAGACAAAGCTGGTTAAATAAAGCTCCCCAAACGCCCCGAGGTAAAGAGTACACACCGCCGTTTTTACACAAACAAAGGAGGCTGCGTCTCGCGCTGAAAACCCGGCAATTAATCAATGAGATGGCCAAGTGGAAAATCGTCGGCAGCTGCTCTTCCTGTTTTTTCCGACTGCGCGTCAAGGCAAAATGGCCAACGCCAGAGCGCCGTTGTCCCCGCGGTGGTGTCGGGGGAGCCGCGAGGGGGATGGAGTTCACAGATATGGCAACAATAGGTGCGCGGGTGCGAGCGCGCACCGACGACGGCGTTCCGAGAGGGCGGCGGCGGCAGCCGAGATGGGAGCGAAATAGGATTTATCGAGCAGATCCAGGGCAGACGGCGGTAAACTCGTCCCTCCCCTCCTCCATCCGCCTCTCTGCTCCACTGCCTCCCCTCTCCTTTCCACTTGAAGGTTAATGATGAAGGAGCACGGCGGAGGAATACAGATCAGCAGACGCGGACGGGCGCGGAAAAAAAGAATGCCGAATCTGTGTTTGGGGCGCGAGGAGATTAGGAGTGAATGTCTGATGACTACAGCGGCTTAAGCCCAGGCAGGGGAGAGAGGGGTCAGCCGCTGACGGTGGATGGTATTTAGCGGTTGTTTGTTTGTTTTTACCGTTATTGAGGAATCCAACTAAGGGACCAAACAAGCAACATGAGCTCAAATGCACATTGATTCGCAGGTGAAAGTGGATCCAACAACTTTCATCTGTTTTTTTGGTTAGTTTTTAGTGCCGCAATACTGCAGTTTTCCAATTTGAGATCAATAATGTACATCTATTCTATCCAATTCAAAGGAAGTAAGTTCATAGGATTTGTACATATAGCATAGTTTACTTGTTTGCATCTGTAAAATGAATCATATATGAGGTGCGAGTTATTATTCAAAAGGGTATAAATATATATATGTTTATGTATATATATATATATATGTATGTATGTATGTATGTATGTATGTATGTATATATATATATATATGTATATATATATATATATATATATATATATATATATATATGTATGTTTATGTATATATATATATGTATGTATGTATGTATGTATGTATGTATGTATATATATATATTTAAGAGATAATTATAGAAAACATGTCCGTTTACTTTGAGCCGTAGCCAGGAAGCTAACATCAGATATCAGTCGCCGGCCTGATGCTTGATTCCGTTAACACATTACCGACCTGAAACATTTGGACGCAAATCCAAGGCTCCCGCCTGCAGCAACCATGAAAGCAAACCCGGCTGAAGCGCAATGGAGGCATCAGTCCCCTTGCTTTCCGCCAGTGTGGGCACCGCCGCGTGTGACCATCCTTTAAAATGGCAGCTTTTGCCAGTGACCGGTCTCTGTGAAATCCAGCCAAGCGCCTCGTGCAAAGCACGAGCCCGATGTAGCTCCAATAAAAATTGATTGGGCAGGGCAGAGGCATATTGAGGTGCTATGCATACACCATTAATGCTGATCAACAACCTACAAGGCTTAGAGCGCGGCGTGCGCTTGTCTATGTGTGTGTGTGTGTGTGTGTTTGTGTATTTGTGTGCGCGCGAGCGAGCCATCCCTGACCGTACTTTCCAGGCTTTGATTCATTCAATAAATGTGCGCAGATTCATTGATTCTTCATAAAATTGCAGATGAGAAAGCAGGCTGCCAGTAATCAGTGGATGAGGCTCTACGGTTGCATCAGTGTGTGTGTGTGTGTGTGTGTGTGTGTGTGTGTGTGTGTGTGTGTGTGTGTGTGTGCGTGCGTGCGTGTTTTGCTACCTACTGGCTGATCTATCTGGCATAAACAGTGACCTTGCCGGGAACGCTCGTCCTCACATGGTCGAAAGATCAACCGAGCCAAACGCAGCAAAGCCAATTTCATGCGAAAGTCGGGGTTTCGGTTCAACCAGGCAATAAGAACTGAAGCCACTGACGCGTTACGAATAGCAGGATGTCTGTTAATCCGACATTTACCAGCACGTTGGAGGTTAAATCCGGCCTCAGTCATACTCGTTAGGGTCTCTGATTTATTGAAGCATTAACCTTTATGGTTAACAGCAGTGATACACAGTTAAAGCTTGCGGTTTTGTCGGAGTCTTACCAGGCAAATTGTTTGGTATTCTCTAAAAAAAAAAGGAAGAAGAAGAAGAAGAAGAAGAAGAACAAAAACAGCCTGAATTTTGAACGTGAATCTAACTCTATGCCGTGACTGAATTGCTCAGATTCCAAGTCTAACATCTAGCCCATCCATTTGCTAACTTCCAACAGACAGCGTTTTCCACTGGTCTTTAAATACTTGCGGCCATTCGCCTCCCTTTATGGATAAGGAGCTATTCCAGTGGAGATACAAGGGTGAGAAGCAAACGCTCCAAGCCACTCTGAAAAAACTACGGAGGACGAAACACAGCAGATGCTATTAGAAGATGTAAACATTAGCTAATGCTAGATGCAGCAGCAATGATTTTTATCAGGACTGGATGGCATTTCTGCATTGAGAGGACATAAAAACCACACTGACGGCATTTTTTTCTCAGTGGGCAAAGTTGTTTTGCTTTACTCCCACATGCCTTTGCAAATTAGCCTAACCGGCTAACAGCAGGCCAACACATGACCTGCATCCTGCTCTTGTAAATCTGATCGTTCCACTTGAATTTCTCCAGGTTTGATTTAGCAAAAAAAAAAAATGAGGACCGTAATGTTGATGATGACGGTCTTTGTTTAAAAGAAATGCAGACCTCCAGGTGAGGTAAAATGTAAAGCTATCCAGAGCACCCAGCTGAAAAGGCCGAGGAACTTTTCACAGTCTGGAGGATTCCAGTCGGGCAGATTTTCACTGAGGCTTCACAGTGAGCTCCCAGAAGCAAGAGAGGCCCCGAAATATCACATGAAGAAATGTGAGGAAAACTGCAGACAGACGAGAGATGGTGGACGTGCTGCAGGATTCCACGGGCCGGCCCCGCCTCCCTGAAGCAGCAGGCCTCCGACGGACTTGAACACCGAGTCTCAAATTCTGCACTCAGGTGCACAGGGGGGAAAGCAGCGTCGGCGTCAGCTCACAAGCTCGGCTTCAACAACGCTGATAACGGCAGTAAGAACTTGCTGCATTCTATTGGTCCATCGTGCTTTTCAGCGTCTATCTGCTTTTTCTGTGTTTGTATGCAGATGTCAAGGAATAACATTTTTGCAGATGCTGTGAAGTTTTAGTGTCTCCATTGCAAGTGTTTCACGGTTGCCTTGGGTCCAAAATGAACTGCGGACCTTGATCGATTGACCTGAAACTTAAAGGGATAGTTCAGCTAAAATTCATCGAAGGAAGGATGGATCACGGAAGGATGCTGCAGCAACAACGACAAAAACAAAGAACGACACGTCACTCCTACGTTCTGCTCGTCCAGCATCGTCCGTGCTTCCCAAAAACTCGGCAGCTACAGTCTGACTCCAGGCACTGCCGCCATCGGTCAAAGCATCCGCCACCGTGGCCAACGGCCGCGATCAATTCCACCTTCTCGCGGGCGCAGAACACGCCGGCAGAACTGGCCGTACTTGCAGCACTCACGCGAACGCGGCTGCGATATTTTGGCGCTTCTTCAACGCAAGACAAACTAGGTGGCCTCGCCCTCCAGACACTTGGACGACGACGCACGGGCAGCATGAAAATGTGCTCTGTTGTATTTTTTTACGACGGGGAATCCCAATCAACGGTACCCCCCCCCCTCCCCTCCCCCGCTGTGAAACTCTGGAATGGTGATATGGATTGAGAGTTGGAACCAGAGTCTCCAGCAGCATCGGGGTCTATGGTTGAGTGGTTAGACATCATCCATAAGAGGAGAGGCCTCCGCAGGTATAACTAGAAACTCCTGTGACATGCCGACAGCCGGAATCTGAACTAAACGACTGGGTATCACAGGTAATCAACAGACTGCAGCTTATATTTTCAGCCTATATATAGAAAGCACAACATTCCTCTCTCAAATGTGTGTTATTTACATCTTTACATTATTTTCCGCCTTATATTTTCAAGCTGTTTTGACCGCTGCAGATAACCATACTCGGGCTGCGTGTAAACACTGCAGTCTATACTTTGACGTGCCACCAAAGCCTATATTCAGCCGTACATGTCAACATGCCCTGGCAGTCGGTGGGCAGATTCGGGCACTCGGATGCATCCCGGAGGTTGAAACCCAGGGGCAAGCTTCGCTGGTCTCGTCTGAGGGACGGTTGGTTTATCCAACAGCGGAGTGGTCGGTCTCGCTGTGTAATTCGTACAAGAATCGAGGCCCATAGGAGGGTGTGTTCGTTCCTTCGGGGTGAAAAACAGAAAACAAAGGGGAATCGCTGACTTTTCTCATTGTGCCACCATGAGGTCAGGGTATTTCAGTGACTCAGCATCATATTTGTTTATAATTAGCAGCAGCAGGAGCTTGCGGAACTGCAATGTCAGCGAGTTTGAGGCATGACTGCAAATTTGTTGTTTGTTGTTGTTGTTTTTTTTAGGTTTTTGTACTGTTCTATTTTCGTCCACGTTTTTCATCCGTACAAAAAAAAAACCCAGCTTTTTAAATGTTTCATTGGTAAGTAAGATTTTACACTTCGTCAAGAGTAAAAAAGTTGCCTTTCATAGTAGTGAACTCGTGCCTGACAGCTGAAACAATGAGCCTTGTTCTTATTTTGATAAAGCAATACAATGCATTCACGGTGAATATCATAAAAGCTCTCAAAAGTGCGTTTTCTTTCTCCAAATTTCAGTGGGAACAAAGCGGCAGCGACGGTTGATGTTGCCGACACATTTGAACGGAAACCTAGTAACAGATATTGAGCTGAAACCTGTTTTGAATTACAAACAGACGGCACTAAGCGGTGACGGAAGATGACTTCCGTCACCAAAGGCATCAGAACTCTTGGGTTTCCGGCTCCGCTCCTGACGTGAAGTTGTCAGTTTTACCGGACGCTACGTCACATCACGACTGTAAAGACTCTTTGGGGGGGGGGGGGGGGGGGGCGACAGGAATGAACCGTGTTTATTTTTTAGCATCATCCGATGAAGATCTTCTTTTTTTTTTTTACGATTGAGGTCACTTGGAGACATTTTAATTTTCAGTAAGAAGACGTAATCTATTACCTGGTAATGGATTATCTGAGACACGTTTACTTAAGTTAAGCAATTCTGATTTTATTTGTTATCATTGTCATTAAATTCGAAAATTCCAATACATCACATGAAAAAAGTGGCCACTCAAAAAACGGGCACACACAAGTCAATGGCTACTTGTAAAGATGTCTGTTTTTCATTCTTTCCATTATTTATAATGGGAAAAAAACACACACACACACACAGGATGCGACGCAGGTTTCTGGCCCTATGGGTGCGATACACACTTGACGGAAAGGCTTTTTGACGTTGCGCATCTAGATGCTTGTCTGCATGAAACCCACTGCAACACCTTCCCACCAGATAAGCAGGCAGGTCTTCTGCTGTGACTTTAAGAAGATGGTGGATGTTGTCGAATTGAGGTCAGTAACACGAGGCAGCACATGAAGGGAAAATCCTGCCCGCTTTGCACCCTGTGAAATATTACTGGGTTTCAGTTCATCTCTGAACCGCCGCTGAAAGTGCAGTAAGTTTGCTTTTGGTGTCGCCGCACCAACTTCAAAACATCAGAAATGTTCGAGCACTTAATTGAAACACTTTAAACCACATCTGCTTCATCTGCATCATCAGTAACAATCTATATGTGCCGAAAACAGAGTTTTAATGTTTTGGAATTAGCTGAATAAAGCAGATTTTCAGCCAAAACGGACCTTCCACATGTTTGGAAAGGGATTAAAAACAAGGCGATATCTAGGGGATAAAGGGCAGCTGGCCGGAGGTGTCATCGCCGCCCTTTGTGATGTCACAAAGAGTCAGCCTCCAGAGCGGTGAGAGAGAACGAAAGAGGGACAGAGGAACAAGCAGAAGAAGCGAAGCATCGACTTGCTGTGAAGAGTCCACTGACAACTATTGATCCATCTGTGATGCATCACCTTGATGTATTGTTTAGTCCATAAAAACCTGCGACGCCACTCTGAAATGATAACCGAAGCAATATCTTCAACCGCCAATTTCCGGTTGAGCAAATCTAAAAATATAAAAGATAAAAAAATAAAAAGTTGCATCCATCGCAAAGTTGAATAAAAAAAAGAGTAGAACACGGCTGCATGAGCATTTTTCCTCCGATGACCCTTTGACCCCCCCCATGCACTCTTCCACTACTGTTTGATATTGAAGTGGCAGCAGCCAACGTGTGCTGAGGCTGTCGGCTCCACGCCGCAGTGTCATCATCGCCCGGTGACGGTGCCCACCTGCAACGGGGGGGGCGGGGGGGATTCCACAAAGCCGCCCGCAACTCCAAAAAAAACTGGCACACCCCACTGTTTGCTTTTTCCAAGGGAAAAATGGCTTCCTCTATCTGCGCGCTTGATTAACGGCGATGGGGGCGGGGTGGGTTTGTTGTCGTGGAGCAGCGCCGGTGGGTCTCCAGCGAAAAGGTGCGCCGATTCATTTCCTCGAGGTGCCGCCGCTCGGAGGAAGAAGGAAAAAAAAGGCTCCCTCCTCCGGTGCGGCCCACACATGGCGAGATTACATCTTTTATTTATCACTGCTCGGCTCTATTTTTCCAGCAAATTCCAGGATGGGGGGGTGCAATCAGCCAAGAAAGACCCTCCCTGTGCGTGTGTGTGTGTGTGTGTGTGTAAAAGAGAGAGGGGGGAGAGAGAGAGGGAGAGAGAGAGAAGGCACCACTGTTATTCTTCTCTATAGCACCTTCACTCTCTGGCATAAGCGCCCAGATTCTGTTTCGCCCCTGCAGAAACATTTGCCAATATCTTGGAACCTATAGGTGCCTCATTTTGCTCAGAAAGAGGTGTGTGTGGCTTTGTGCGTGTGCGTGCGCTCACTGTGTCCACTCACAAAGCTCACATGCTTCCCCAGCTTTTTTTTTTTTTTTTTTGGCGGGAGGGACGGGATATTGGACCGCATTAAAAATTAGCCATGCAACAGTAACGGGATTACCAGCCATCGCCGCTTCCGCGAGGAGGCATCGCGACCCACAGGTGACACACAATAACACACAACAACGCGCAGATACCACGACCAAATGAAACAAAACAAAACAAACAACAACAACAACAACAACAACAACAACAACAACAACAACAACAACAACGCAGCAAAAGCGGAGCTCTCCATTCCTGAAAGTGATTTCCACGTCTGCGAGAGTCTCGCGCGCCGCTTCCTCCGTCGCGGGCTCTTCGATCGCAGAAGCGCGCAAAACACGCGCACAAAGACGGCGCAGCGCGAAGCAGTTGGCCCCTGCACCGGTGTGAACCGAGGGCCATTTCGAAAGGAATCACTGCGCCCAATGCGCTTCCTCCTTCCAAATCCCTTCTACTTAACAAGGGGGTGAAAAGATGCTTTTGTTTGCCTCCCTTTCGGCGGGCGGCGGGGCGCTTGAAAGACCCACATGAACATGAAAATGGGAACAAAGTGGCAAACTCACAATGGGAATGCGGGGGCATTCGTTACGTGGTCATTAAAAAAATCCGAAAGGGGGCCGCGCTCTGAAATATCACACGGTGAGGAACATTTCGGGAAGTCAAGTGGCCAGAATGTGGCGAGAACGTACAAGAGTGTCGCGAATGCAGCGGCACAGACAGAAGGGGGAGGGGGGGGGGACAAAACAAAAAAAAAACAACCACGTTGTCACGAACTGGTGCTTTTTAGTCGGAGGAAAGCTGTCAAGCACAGCACGCCAGCGCCTGTTCCTGTTTCACATCACCTTTTTTTTTCCCCCGACGCTGATAAACAACCAAATAAACAGCCAGATTCCGTTTGTCCGTCCTTTGTTTTGTTTTGTTTTTCACCGGGGCACACAAACTCCGAGTCACAAGATAAAACACACACACAACAAGAGACCTGCCAGCGATTCTCCCGAGGCAGTCTTGCCTGTTCGCGCAGCCAGAGTGACGCAGCTGGACGAGCATTATTATCAAAAACATCTGAAGCCTTTCGCTGCACGGAGCGACTCATTCAATCGCAATGTGTGTCAGTTGCAACCCAACCCAACACTCAGCACTTCCCTTATTACTCAACAGTTTTGTGTGTGTGTGTGTGTGTGTGTGTGTGTGTGTGTGTGTGTGTGTGTGTGTGTGTGTGTGTGTGTGTGTGTGTGTGTGTGTGTGAGTGCGCGAGGACGGTCTATGACTGATTTACAAGGTCCGCTTCTTTGTCCGAAAGCGCCGCATGGATGGTGGAACAATCTGATAATGTCACGTTCTGTTGGTGGTAAAAACACTAAGTACGAACCTCGTCTCTAGCGGCAGGTCAACTTTGGGGATTTTTTTTTTCTTTTTCCCCTTTTACTCAGATTAAAGACAAAGATCTCCGGGTCTCGCAGTCCTGACCGTGTGGCAGCTTTTAAAAAGCTCCAGGACTTTGAGTGCTGAATTTCACAGCAATTCATCAAAGCTTTTAAAAAGAAGCAGCGGAGAGAAGACGAAGGCCTCCTGACAATGAAAAGTTTCTCACTGGTTGGTGTTGAGATTTGGGAAATGTGAGAATTCCCCCCCTTTGTTGGAGCCACTGGCTCGATTTTAAACTCAATTAGAGGGTCCCGAGGCTTTGTGCCCCCCTCCCCAACCCTCCCACAATTCACATTCAAAAAAAAAAAAAAAAAAAAACTGGCCCCGAGCAAAACAGGATTTAAATGCCTCTCTCACACATTCCCCATTCAAGCGCCCAGCAGATTTAAAGCCCCCATTGTAGCCTCTGTGTGTCTGACGCCTGACCACTTCACCCTTTGTTGTTAAATCCTGTTTATTTACCTTCCCATATCAGCCCTCTCAGCCAGGACACGTCCACACACCTGGGATCGTTTGGTTGTTTTATTCCGTGTTTTTTTCTTTTTCTTTTTACACATCCAAAATAGGTTAGTTTGGGTTCTGTTTCTTGATCGCATCACTCACCCACTTGGAGAACATTGTCTACGCAGCCGCTCTCCAGCAGAGCGATGCCCCGGCGGAACGGCAGCCGCGTCTCCTCGCCGCTCTCCCCGCTACTCCCGAGCTCCTCGCCGCCGGTGTTGAACGACGAGTACATGCAGATCTCCCGTTCGCTCCTCGGGAAAGACCAGTAGACGATCCGCCTCTGGACGGGCTCCGGGATCCGCTCGAAGCGCTCCTCCACCCGCTGGAA
Organism: Nelusetta ayraudi; assembly: GCF_046127955.1. Classification (NCBI taxonomy): domain Eukaryota; kingdom Metazoa; phylum Chordata; class Actinopteri; order Tetraodontiformes; family Monacanthidae; genus Nelusetta; species Nelusetta ayraudi. The sequence continues at coordinate 9,116,878 of NW_027466076.1, forward strand.
GGGCCACTTTTCCGCGACTTTCCTCGCCGCGATGTCCAGCAGCGTCTCCGGGTTCTGCGCCTTGCTCGACTCGCCCTGGCCGGACGCGGAGCTCCCGCACGGAGCCCCCGCGGCCCGCTGGCCTTGTCGACACGTCGAGCCGTAGCCCGGGCGCCAGCAAAGCCGCTTGGCCGGGGGCTGCGGTACGCGCTCCGCCATGATAGCTCCGTGTTCGCGGCGACGTGTGGCGGAGGGCTCGGGGTCGGGGTGGGGGTAGGGGAGGGCAGTCAGCACGGCATATGAAACTGCGCTCGGAGAGAGAAGAGAGAGAGAAGCTGACGGTCGACCGGCCCGGGTAGCTGGCCCGTGTTTTATGGAAACATGGGGGCAGGGCTTCTCCCAGCTTGTCAAACCCCTTTGTTGACAAATGAAGGGAGGGGGCGGAGCCTGAGCATACAGCCAGGCGCTAAATAAGGACCGCGGGGCGGAAGTGCCGAGCAGCCGCTAATCCTTTGTCGGGGGCGGGGCGGGAGGGGGAGCACGTTCGAAGCGCTGGCGACGTGAAAAAGCGCGTGGTCGTAACCCCTCCGCCCAGCGAGCCTCGAGCCGTGGCGTCGTGCGGGCCGCTTCCGCGTGTCGCGGCGGATAGGGGGGAGGAGCCGCCGGAGCTGCGGAGGCTCCGGGGAACCGGAAGCGCCGGCCTGGCTGGGCGGCGATCGGCCTGTCAACACTGGAGCCTCGTGGTTTTGGAGGGGGAGGGGGCAACGAACTCAATACCGCCCCCCCTGTGACGTTTAACACCCCCCGCCACACACACACACACACACACACACACACACACACACACACACACACACACACACACACACACACAACGTGAATGGGTGTTTATAAAGAACACAGCTCTTTATGGGAAACAGCTCGCCGGAAGGGAAAGAAGAACCTCCGGTGTCTGAACTGTGTGGCCTTGTGTGTAGGAGTAGATAAGACGTAAGCACACAGCAGGTTTCAGTACGGCATCTTATTTTGCTTTTTTATACATTCCAAAATAAAAGCAACCACACGACGTGTGGTCTATGTCGTTAACATTTCGTTTTTGTTCACACACACACACACACACACACGCACAAACACACTCAGTATGGGCTGACGAGAAAAACTTAAAAACTGATATACATTTGTAATAAAGGTATTGAGGAAATAAATACAATTATCTGTAGTAATAAGCAAGAGAAAATATAGTCTTTAAAAGTCAATACTCAAGGCCAGTCAGGCCCTCCAGGCTCTGGGAGGTCTGTAGCGGGATTATCAGGAAGATGGTTATTGATATTTCATTTGATGATTGGACTACTTATCATTACATATACACAGCATCTAATGTTAGGGTTAAGACTGAGCTACATTTAACCAAATAACACAGTGATGGGTATGCTATTATGTTATACACTGTACAATTCCTTATATTAAGTTTTTTTAGACTTTTTTTTTTAGATTAGAATAGTAGTAGTAGTGGATTTTTCATCTCTAACTGCATTTCACCCGCAGTCGAAACAGTAGCCGCAAACATTTAGCATCATTTTACTGGTAATGATGCTGCATCCTATGAAGCATGTTGTCCTTCGACTTGATCTTTTGCTGTCTTTTTTGGGGGTGGGGGGTTGAACACTTTCAATACGGCTTTTGCTCAGCAGAGAGAAGCTTCAAAGAAAAGTTAAGTTGTTTGGAACACACGTCAAGCTGAGACACAAGTCATTTCCCTTAACATCCCACATCAGCGCTCGTGTTTATTTTAAACGGCGGTGCATCATCACTTGGTGAGGAGAAAACTCGGCGCCTCGACACTCTTTGAGATTTGATATCTCCTTTTGATCAGCGCCGGGGGAACGTTCCAGCCATCACTTTAAACAGTTTTATTCATGCATAAACACACTGTTTGTCACTGTAATGACTTTATCTGTCTTTTTTTTTTTCCTCCCCTCCCCCACTTACAGTACCGCCTGCTGTTCCGGCAGGACAGTGTTATCAGAAGCCTCATTTCAGCACACTATGCTCCATGCTGTGTAAATGATTCAGACCCCCTGGTTGAAAATCTTGACTATTGTCTCATTTTACTCCGCCGACAGCTCAGCTGAGGCGCAGTAATGACTGAGCCGATTCACTCAGCGTGGAGGTAACAGTTGGTGGTGCTGAGAGAGAAGACGGCAGTGTGACACGCTCGCTGTGTTCCAAATCGCACAACTGCCATGGTCTGTTCCAATGCAGTGTGCTTCAATGCAGTACATTTAATAGGGGTTGAACTAATCTGGGTATGTGTGGTGTTATCCCAAGTGTTTTGATTTTGATTTAACCTTTATTTATAGACGTAATGTCAATGAGACCTGGCCACAACATATTAGAAGAAGAAGAAGAAGAAGAAGAAGGAGAAGAAGAAGAAGAAGACGAAGAAGAAGAAGAAGAAGAAGAAGAAGAAGAAGAAGAAGAAGACCATTACACATCCCACAGTGGGGAAATTTGCAATGAAATACAATATGCAAAACAGAACAACACAACATATGAGTGAAATACAGACACAATCGTTACAAGATACAAATATTCACATAAAAAGGAATGAACTCATTATTTTTTGATGACAGAGGAGGGGTAAGTTCCAATAGATGATCTTTCCAGGATGTTTAAGAACATTTTTAAAATGGGAACTATTTACTATTTACTATTTACTATTTACTAACACTAGCTAGCGTGTTATAACATTTCACTGCAGCCTCGACGTGGCGTTAGTAGACTGTCCATCATCTCGCACTGCATTATCAGTGCAGTTGTGTGAGCAGCAAGCTGCAATTTTGCTCGCCCCTGCGTCTGATTACATATTTAGCGCAGAGATATTTGATTTGTTGCGCACCCAAATTGTCAAAGGTTTGTATCTTTAAAGAAATGTGTTTTACGACAATAATTTGCAGAGCATATTCACTCTAAGAGTGCATATTCTAAAAAAAACAAAACAAAAAAAACATTTAAAACACATGCTATCAGTCGAGACGCGTAAAACAAAGATTTAGTTCAGCAAAAATCCATGCGTTGCCTTTGTTGGTTTGTTTTTCATCATCAAACATCGCGGCAACCGTGAGGCACATGAGAGTCGCTTTTTTTTTTTAAGCAGTCACCCGGTTTCTGTTTTTGTGATGTTGTTGTATTTTTAATTAAATTTTCTTTAGTGTCAGAGGAAAACAGACTCACTTCACACATTCCCACTGTAGTGTATCTGTCTGTGTCGTGTAGACAGATGTTACTTCAAACACTGGAGAGGATAAACAGAGCTGCTGCTACTGCTGCTGCGGCGGCGGCTGCTGCTGTCTTCTTAATGTAACTGAAGGGATTGTCATCACACAAAATGTCATCATGTCATCCTCTGAGTTTGGGCTTCTGCTCTTATTTTCTACAGACTATTTTGTTTGAATACTAAATACCCCCCACCCCCATTCAATGACAACTGTGAGCACACACAGTGCACAAACAGAGCAGCTTGCATTGTTATTTGTTATTGTGTGTTAAACGTACTGTTAGCTGAGGGATTTGCAATCGCTAGCTTTGATGTGTGTATGCAGGGTTTTGTCTTTGTCTTTCTGGGGATGATAAAGGTCAAATAGGAAACAAAAGAACAAAACAAAAGAACTTGGGGTTTCGGTAATAGCAGATTTATGAAGAATTAAAAAATGAACAATATATAGAGAGATGTATGCTCAAACTCCCTGAATGCAAGCTTTAAAGTCAATGCTTTTATTTTATCTTCATTGCTCAGTGTGGAGAATTACAGCTTAAAGACGTCAATAAACCACCTTGCTTTCCAGACAACTGAAGGCATCGCGTACAGTTGAATCTTTAAAAAAAAAAAAAAACGTAAAGATTTTCTTGCAACATCACAGCATTGTATGCTGAATAACATTCAGGTTTTTAGGGCATCGGAGATGCACCAAGACTGTCATTAACGTGATTTCCATGGATGGACTCTCGCGGCTCAGCTAAGATGGCTAGCGCTGGTGATAATGACACTCGGGCTCACTCCTGGGGATAATCACACACACACGCACACACACACACACACACACACACACACAGGCGAGCAACACAAACCATACTATCCTTTCACGCTGGGTTCATTTGCATTCTCATCAGTATGCATGAAATTTCTCGCTGAACTTTAATACCCTAACTGCTGCATAATACACTTTAATGAGCATAAAAGTGAGCATGACAATTAAAACTCGCATTAATCACTAAACGCTGAAGGGTGGAGATGAGGGAGGGAGGGAGCGGGGGAGGGTGTGGGAGGATACCGAGGACCGCGGGGATAAAGAACGCTCTGGAGGGGATGGAGTGAGAGGGAGAAAAGAAACCGAGGCAGAGGAGGAAAAAGATGAAGGGTAAGGGGCACGAAGACCGGGGGGGTGGGGGGGAGAGGAGTGAGGTGAGAGCCCTCGTGCTGAAGTGTTGAGGAGTGGGCTGAGGGGGTAGCCAGTAGCCAAGGGAACGGCACATGAGCGATGTGCTCGGATCCCAGAGGTGTCTTCCCATCTCACGCCTTCCTCTCGCCCCTCACCCTCCGAGACTGACAGTCCGGCTCCTGTGCGGGGCAGATCCCCGCGCCGATGTCGGCCCCGTGCACCTCCTCTTTCACCCGCGCTTCCCATTTCCAAGATGGTCTTGTGTCTTTCCAAACGCGGATCATTCGGGGGTTGAATATACTCAGAGACAAGGTCGGTGGGGGAGCTCAGCGTATTGAACATCTGCTCCATTTACCCGGAACAAACACCAGCAAGCCAAGCTGGGAGTCACACTCTCCTTCAGATTGTGATTATTACAATAGAAGTCTGCATTGTTCTTGAGGTTATTGGTGCTTAGCATCATGTTCAAAGGCCCCATATTGTCAGATCTTTATTTTCCTTACAGGACTATGTTGGAGCAGGCATACTTTGTCATCTACAACACATTAAGATGCACTTTGTTGTTCAATTCTTGTATTTTATTGGTACTTATTGTTGTATCCGTGTGTGTATTTTGTATTTGCTTGATTATGCGTTTTACTTTTTAACTGTACAGCACGTTGTATGTCTGTGGTCGTGTTAAAAGTGCTCCATAAATAAACTTTGACTTGACTTGACTTGATATATGCATGCATAACAGCATGCTTGGCTCTGTGTTTACAGCCTCGTGCAAAAATACCCATTTTAAATATCATGTCAAAGCACCAAGAAAAGGACAGAACACAGCAGCACGTTTTCCTCACCGGTGAGATGGAGCAAGCAAAAGAATGAATGGACATTTCTTGGAAGTTCAATAGCGGAACGGAAACACGTTTACCACATTTTACTGGCGTTGGTGTGCACAGTGTGAGATTTATAGAGATTTCTGGGGTTTTTTAAACTAAGAAATCCTCAGGTGGAGCTCAGTTGGAAGTGCCGGCCACCTCGCGTGGAAAATCGTGCATAAGAGGCCATTTATGAGGTCAGTCAGGAGGATGCGGGATTCATTCCAACCCCGACTTCTCGTGTGGAGTCTGCACGTTTTTCCTGTGTCGGTCTGGGGGTCTCTCAGGGTACTCTGGCTTCCTCCCACAGTCTAAACACATGCACATTAGGCTAGCTGGCAACTCCCAATTGTTTGTCAGAAGCGGAGGATAGAATTAGATGGAGGCAGGTGATTAGCTGCCCCCCCCGCCCCCCAAAGGGAACAGCTGTAAGGGGAGGAAGAACGTAAGAAAATATGCAAGTCACGCTAGAGCCCTGGACGGAAAACAAGAAACGAAAAAATGGGAGCTCCCGAAAATATTCCGTGTAAAATCTCCCCGTCTGTGAATGAATTTCTTGGGGCAAAGTTCGATTTGTGCTTTGAAAAGAATTTTCATGCAAAGCGTTTGTGACAGGCCAGAGACTGCAGCAAGCAGTCTGTGCCATAACATTTAATAATTCATGCTGCAATGCTAATATAAGACTATTAATATAGTGACGACGAGAAAAAAAAATGTAAGCTATGTAGCAGACATGATTTTTAAAATGAGCTGTCAGAATGAATAATTCAGGACGTGAAGCCGGTTAATAAATGTTTTAATATTGCGTGTCTGGTTAAAATCTATAGAGTAATGCAGCTGAATGCAGAGTGGCCGCTGCCGCCGTGTTGGATTATGGGTAGAGAGGTAGTCACAACAGTTGCGGCCCGCATGTGTTTGTGTTCTTTCCAGTGAGGAAAAACTGCAGCATCCTCTGCTCGAAGATAACTAGGAAAGTTTCCCAAAACAAAAAAGTTTCTTCCTGCTTTTCCCCCCCCCCCTTCTCTCCGCCATGAGGGAAACCCCTGCGAAGATGTCGTCAGCCACCTCCTTGAGAGTTCTCACCGGAGACAGACCAGCGTGTTTCATGTGTAAGTCTCGCCCGGTCTGATCTGGCAGGCTCGCTGCAGTGGAATTGATCCCTGTGGTAGGAGAACCGGCAGTGTTCAGATGAGTCAGGGAAGAAGAAGAAGAAGAAGAAGAAGAAGAAGAAGAAGAAGAAGAAGAAGAAGAAGGAGAAGAAGAAGAAGAGATGGGGCTTTCTGTTTGTTCTGCCTCTGAATAATACAGCACACTGACAGCCAGCAAACAAAAGCATTTGTGTAGCAGATGAATGCTTAAATTGCCGGTGAGGACGGAGACGTGTCGTCTTGTCTGATGTTTTGTTGACTGTTAAACATTGATGGGAGGCAAACCGGCGGGGACGCGGCTGGGGAGAACTCGAAAAGCGTGTGACCGGCGAAGGGACCGGAGGCAATCGACTAAGAACTCCCGGCTCCCTAACAGACAAAGCTTTTTTTTTAATGTTTTGCTCGTAGAAAAAAAAAGAAAATAATGAAAAAAATCCACACTTAATTATATGGCTTTAGGGTGAAGGAAAAAAACAAATGTCAGCCGAGGGGATTGTGCCCAAATCCCCTGGTTGTGATAATACATAAATGTGTAAAGTGTTGCCGGGCCTTGAATAATTGACAAAGCTGGATTGTATCGCTGTAGGAATTACGCTGCTTTAAAATGCTCATTTCGGTTCGGCATGTGTTTTTTTTAACGCTTGCGCATCTAAAAAAATAAATAAATAAATAATAATAATAATAATAATAATAATAATAATTGAAGGGGCCTGAGCTCTGCTGAATATTTAATCCCCCTCCTCTCCTCCACAACCGCCACTTCCCCCAACTCTGCCTCCTTCTCCAAATTTTCACAGGCTGAACGATGGCTTTTGCACCCAAAAAAGAAGAGCATAAATTTTTCAGCCATTTTAAATAATTAAGACCAAAGTGTTTGGGGGGATGGGGGCGCGGGCGGGGGCGGGGACGGCAAAGCCGTGATAAACTAATCTGAGGACGAAGGAGGTATTGGGGGAGGGGGGGTCCAAGAGTGGCATTAGAAATTTATTATTTTATCAGCGGCTATTTATTATTAACACAGAGAGATCCCATTAGCATTCATAGACAAAGGGACTCCTGGGAAGATGCCCTGTGGAGCTCAAGGTGATACTTTAAGAGGGAGAAGTCAAAAGGAGAACAGCGTCTCCGCGGTCGGCGATATCTTCATTGTTTGTTTTTTTAAAAAGGATTGCGTGAGCCGATTAAGGCCGTGAGAATTAATCATTTCTGGATCCTCGCGTGACACATTCTCGATGGTTCTGGCTCTGTGCAGCCGCCAGGATGTGGACGGCTCACATTTCAACTCTGAAATCTCACTCAGCCGGCCTGCGGGAACAAACACACCTTCAATCTGCCGAACTTGTTTCACAGTTTTCGCCACCGATCGAGTTCCATCGTCGATAACCATACACAGACAACTGGGTTTTAGCTCCAAGTTGTGAGAAGAAGCCGTTTGGACCATTTGTAACCGGCAGCTGCTGATAATTGGGCGATCGGCGCCAGTGCTGCCCGTCTATGCGCTTGCACCAGAACTCGGTGTCAAAAGAAAAGAAAATCCACCAACGGTTTTTCCAGTTGAGCGACATGTTCCTGCTGTACTTCTGCCTTGGCCTGAGTTTAGTTGAACACGGTGGCACATAGCCACAAGCCAAGATGCACCCATGTGTGGCTAATGTCACTCTAAGCACCAATAGGGAGCTTCGGTTTCAAACTTGAAACCGGCAATGCGAATGTCGAGCAGCCAGTTTTAAAAGTGAGAGCCAGGTGCAGATCAGCTGCCCAGTTTCAACCCCCGTCTATATGAAACCTCTGCCAGAGACATGTGTGAAATGAATTCAAAGGATCACAGCATCTCAGTTCTAGAATGTCCGAGGAACAACGCCAAGGCTGTGTTTTCTTTCATTCTTTTTTCCTCCTCTGAATTTCTCTTCTTCTGCTTTGTCGCAATTTTGAATTCTCAAACCGCGTTAGCTCAGAAGTCGAACCTTTTTGAATTTCTATGCGATCGCCGAACCAAGAAATAAGGCGTCGGGGTTTCCAGCTAATACCTTGTGTAGCCTTGATAGAAATTTCTGCCACGGTGGCGGGCAGGTAGACGGCGTGTGGCCGGACGCTACGAGCGCTTTGAAGCCTGTCAAGATGTACAAGGACTGTGGGAGGTCAGGCGTGTCCGGTGAGAGAGAGGTGAGTGAGCAAGACAAAAAAAAAAAAAAATGTTTTTAAATAAAATATCCACCTTCCTCCTGCTTGATGTAGCTCTACGTTGATGGGTGGAGGAGGAGTCGTCCCCTTCCTATTCAAAATCCCTGAAGACCAGGGGGTGGGTGGGTGGGTGAACACCCACACACACACACACACACACGCGTGCCTTTAATGAAAATAACCCAAATTCAATCATCATCTGCAAATTTCATGAGCGGGCCCCGTCTCCTCCTCCTGAATTTCTTAACAGGGTGTCAAAACAATCTGAGCCGTGACATCTGACACTCGGCCCGCTACTCCGGACCGAATCCCCCCCAACCCCTCCTTCCCTTTCATTAATGGACAAATCTGTTCTCCGTCTCGCGCTCGCACCGCCACCCTTGCTCAGACAGCGACCTTTCCTTCTGCGTCAAGCCCCAAAATCTCATTACACTTGAAGTCGGAGGGGAGGAAATGTAACACCATAGGATTGCCTATTATCATCATCTGGTGTTCTGGGGTGGGGGGCAACGAGCCCGCAGCCATTCCTTATGCCCGCCCCCCCGAATCCCACAACCTCCTGCAGCAGACAGCAGACAGCAGCCGTCTTCCGCTCTCCTCTTTAACATACACAAACGAGGGCAAATTGGCGGCATCGTCGGTGACATCATTTGGAGCCGGAGAGTGGTGAGGTCATCGCGACCCGCTCCTGCTCGGATCAGACGTCCACCCGACTCACTCCGCTGCTGAGACAGCTGAGCTGACGTCAGCCCTGCTGAACAGCAGCCACCAAAGTCATCCAAGTTGGAATTAAAACCAATCCAATCAATGTTTGAGCTGTAATACAGTTTGTCGACTGTCCTGTTTTTCTCTGGTTTTGATTTGCACTGCCAGAAAACACAGATGTTGGCATGCTGCAATGTCACAGAAAGCGCCGATACCTATCCGAGATAGCCCCAGCCAGGTGCTCGTACTTTGCCTTTGCTCCATTTCTAAGTTAGATGTGTCACTTGTGGCAGGAAACTTAAAACGGAGTGCTTTTTTTTGCAGCAGATTGTAAAAAAACAGGACAAAATGACATGCAATGGCACAGAAGGCGGTATTGGGTAGCAGGTTGAATATGGGCAGCATGGCATGTGGTCTAAAACACTGTTGATATCAGTTTGCAGTATGTGACCGTATGTCAATCAGGTGGGTTTGCTACGTTAGCCGTTTTTTTTTTTTGTGTATGAGACCAATCTGCAGGATGCAGTGGGGTTTGTATGAGGCTTTTTCAGTGATACTGAATGCTAACCAGACTATCTGATGATAAAAAATAAAAAAAAAGTCATGATAAAACTCTGACCCTAACGACTGGGATGGGCTCATTTATGAGGCTCGCAGAAATCGGCTGTTAATAGGTTTTATGACGGCTTTTAGAAAATTAAAACAAGCCAAGACTAACAGCTGCTGAGATCTTTCGTTCTGGACCAAAGCCACTGACCATAAGACTGCTGAACATGGCTATAACACAGTGGCATTAGACCAACATGTCCTCATTTGCAATCATGTTTATTATTCGTGACTGAGCCTCAGCGAAGGCCTGCTCTCATTATTATTATTTTTTTAGTTTCAGAGACATTCTCTTGCATTCTTCAGAGTTTTTGAATGTGCAAAGAATATTTTCCAAAAAAAACAATTTCCCGAAGATGAAAGCCACAGCTCACTATTTTTGTTCCTGACCTGGGCCAGCGGTGCCGTGGATGCTGGGTAATAATGTCAGAGGACACACACACAGGGAAGTGGTAGAACCCCTTTGTGACCAAATACCAATCTCCTCGCTCACGCAGAAGAATCCATTAATATTTTAAATTCATGCAAATAACCTTAAATTATGAATAATTGCCCCCATATCCAAATGCAATTACTGTTAAACACTGACTGATTGAAAATTGTAATTTTTTTGACAGGCTGAGAGGGACAGACAGGTAAAATATGGGAACAAAAGGAGGACATAATAGGGCACAGTCTTAATTTTTGTATTCTGTTATGGAAGTATAACTTTTCCTGCTGTGAATTATGAAGTGCATTTAATAGACATGCCTAAAAATATTAATAAATGCACCTAGATGCAGGTTTTGGATAGTCGACTGACTTTATTGTACGTGTATTTGATCCTTTACATAATTACAATAAAGGAAAAAACGTTTATTATTCTTGAAGTAAAAGTATGATGCAGTTTTTTTTTTTTTTTTTTTTTAAATCGCATGACCGTGTCAACTTTTATGGTTTATTTTAATTCCCTCTTTAATTTCACGTTGATTCATTGCAGCGTCATTATTGCCGATTCATTACTGAGTTATGGGAACCATATGTGACAGTGTAACTGGGCTGGACGAGACGAACTGATGGGGAGTGCTGGCAAGTGCTGATGGAGGCTGTCAAGCGGGGTCGACTTCCGGACCAGTAACAGCTTGTGTTGACTTGAAATGTATCGCTTGTGCACTGACCCTTTCTACTTTCTAAAAGAGAGGTCTCTGGTGCGACACAGCTCATTGCTCTCCGAGATTCACGCCAACTACGAAAAGCACATTTAATTGAACAACAGCGCCACTCTCAGGCGGCGTGCCTGCGTGACATACCCCACGAAACAGTCGCTGTGTGTAATGAACAGCAACTGAGTGCTGAGTACCGTAAGTTGGGACAATTTTGTGATAATGTCGTCACAGGTGGATGACGTCACGTTTATGTCGAAACACTTCTTGGCTCCTTTAAGAGGTCAAAGGTTACGAACAGGCCCCGATAAACTTTATTCTTTCTTGAATAATTCATCTAATGCACTATATTAATTTTGGCCATCAAGATTTTAAGGAGTACTATTCTCATGAACTGAACTTGAACTGCTGAACCTCTTACCTTTCCTGACCCGCTGCCAGAGCAGTTCCTTCCACCTTTTCATCTCACCCTTCCCTTATCGAGCTTCCTCTTCTTCTCGCTCCGAGATTCCGGCCAGGAGAGCGTTTTTACAGGCTCTCTCTGATTGTGATATTGGGTTACTGTGGTCATCCTCGTCTTTAAATCCCTCATTCTGACCGAGCAGCCGGCCTTTTCTTCAGGGGCAGCTCGGATTTCAGAGCCAAACTCAGGCATGCTTGAAAAAGGTGAAGTTTTCCTGCGTTTGCCTCTTTGATTGTTACTTGGGCAACACTTGGGCGACTACTCAGTATAACTCAAGAGGGAAATGTGAACTCTCCAGACGTAGCGGACTGCATCAAGTCCTTTGTTCCAAAATGAGGGCTTTATGCGCGTCACAAAAGCGCCACAGAAACAGGAGAACAGTGTGTGCTCAGTTAGCTTCGCAGCACATTATCCGTTATCAGAGATAAAAAATATAAGCGCAAATTATTTCAGTCCTCCAGTTTACGATGGCAAGAAATTCAGTTTCAGTGAGTCAATTCAGTCAGTGACCGAAGGCAGCCACAAGATGGCGTGAAAGGACGCAAGGTGCCGCCGAAACAAGGCTTGGAAAGGAGGACGAAGGCAAAAACTGTTTATTTTAGGTTCTTTTTATGTGTATGTTTGCACAATGTGGAAATCGTTTAATTTGTGATGAATATAAAGGGAGGAACCATGACTTTAAATTATGTCACACGATCATTAAAATCACAGTAGGTCCAGGAAAACAGCCTATGTTTTGTGTAAGTGCCACTTTAGTTGCAAATATAACAAAACTATATTTGTAGCTCAGGGGAAACCAGAGCAGGAATTAAGCAAATGAAAATTATCCTTGTTAGAAGTGCCTCACATTTTACGACTACGTGCTTTGGAAGATAATTTTTATCTTGCATAATTTAAAGTAATGCAATACAAAAGTAATGTATTCAAGAGTGAAAAGTGGGAGCTGTCGTCTTCAGAGTGCGTTAGCTTCGCGTACATTTAACGTGTACGTTTAGTGTCAGGGTTCTCGGGTGGTCTTTCATCTGGGGGGGGGGGTCCCTGTTGTCCACTCGAGTCTTTCTGGTAGTGTTCTGTTCCCCCACTTTTATCACAGAATTTTCCTCAGGCTACTTAAGGACTCCAACACTTCGTCTCTTTGCCAGAACTTCGCTTCCCATGTACGGATTTCCCACTACCGCTAGCCTACCGCTATCGGTAGCAAACGAGCCGGGCTGTTTATCAAAAAAGAAGGGAGCGTTGCAGTAGAAACCTGCTGCACGCTCCCACCTCCCCAGAATAATAATCAGGCGTCGGGACCCATGGTTCACGGGTCGGGACCGGAGCTGGCACTGATGAAGCTGGTTGTTGCCTGGATGACGTGGCTGCAGCGCTGGCGCTCCCCTGGACCGTCACAGTTGATGAACGCTGGAAGTCAACGCTTGGACCGAGTCCATGAACTGGCATGAGAAGCTGCTCGTGCTTCCCCAGCAACGAGCTCTGGAGGTTAACGGCATGATGCAGGGACTGTGTGTCCGCTGGGTCCATGTCCACCGTCAGAACTCAGGTGGGGACCGGCGTTCCGACCCAGAAGCGGACACAGGAGGCTCAAAAGATAATTAAAAAGGTTTACTTACAAAAGGGTCAATGAAAGGACAGTAGTGACCAGGAAAAACTAGATACTACTCGAACACTGGAATCAAGGAGTCACAAGAAAAGTGGGGAATCGGTACATGGGAAGCGAAGTTCTGACAAAGAGACGACGTGTTTGAGTCCTTAAGTAACCTGAGGAAAATTCTATGATAAAGGTGGGGGACAGGGAACTCCCCTAAAGACTAAAGTGGACAACAGGGAACTCCCCAGATGAAAGACCACCACCTGAGAACCCTGAGCTTTGACGCTGGAACTGAAATTCCAAACAGTCATGGGAGGAGCGTGGAGGCAGGACCCAGATGCAGATTTCAAGAAAATGGTTTATTTTAACTATGAACAAAATTAAACTAAAGGTGTCCCAAGAGGGTAACTAAAAACAACAACAACAACACACTGCAAGGCTGAAAGAAAAAAAGACAATGCGGGTACGAAAATCGTAGCAAGAAACTAAGAACAGACCTGAGAAATACTTCACGTGAACAGCATGGCATGAACCGGGACAGGAGAACACAGGTGAGAACAATCAAGGGCAGGGCTGACAACGACAAACAGGTGACGCGCATTAAGCACTAAACACTGTCACTGATGACAGAACAAACAGATTTCAAAATAAAACAGGAAATACATGGAACATGACACAAACATGTATTCAGTTGGCATCCATTGTACGAACTAAATTGTTTTAGTGGTGACTAGTTATAGCACAGATACATATATTATTTATTATATATTACATATCTATTTGTATCAGGACTCAGTGAACAGAGGGCTACGGACTTAAGCATAGTTCTATCAATTATATAAGACTGACAATTATATAAGACTGCCAACATAATCACTTTTCTCCACTTGTGTACGTTTTCAGGCCGAGATGTGTTCAGCCACCTGGCCATTAATAAAGGAGATTTCCTTATTGAGTATAGAGGACATGTCATAAATAAAAAGGAACATAAAAGCAGGTTGTCTATATTTGTAGCCATAGATTTAAATACAAACTCTGCTACCTCACTGTCAGTGAATTCTAATTATGAAATGCAATAATAGATGAGTATTGCAATTTTTAGTTGCTGAATATTATACATTTTTGGATGAATGTGGTTGCAACATGACAACACTGCTTTTATTTGATCCTGTTCCCTTATAGAGTATAATTGTTTTCTTGATATTTTAGTATTGATGCTGCCGGAGAGGATGGTTCACTAGGGAGACTTGTAAACGATGAGCATGTGAACCCAAACAGCAAAATGAAAGTCATAAGCGTGGAGGGACAGCCGTATCTTTGTTTGTTTGCCATTAAGGACATCTCTCCAGGGGAAGAAATCACATACAATTATGGTGATTCTGACTGGCCATGGAGAAGCAAGGTATTTCCCCTGCATTAAGTAAAATACATTAAAACTGTAATATTTTATGCTTGTTCACCTTGGATTTTAGATATTCGATATTCAGCAGGATGTAGCAGCCTATTTACAGCCTATTTACAGTATTGCAGGAGTGACAAGTAAGCTTACAGTCCATTAACAATATGGGTTAATACAAGTCAAATAAGACTCTTGAAATTGTTGAAACTTTGATCTGTTGTACAATGACAGATCATCTGGGTTTTTTTTTTTAAACCTGACACCAAATGGTTGCTATTGATCCCAACGGTTTTAAAAGTGGAAATACTCACTCGTGTTTTCATGGCAAAGTCCAATCCCTTAATGCTGCACACGTTTTGTTTTTTAGATTTCCAAAGAGGTGCCTTGCCAGCTTGCCGATGTGTCCATGTGCAGTCCTGACAACAACAATAACCAGGTGAATAGCTCACCACTGACCTTGTCCATTGATTTTTGGATTTCAAATTGAACAATGTAAACTTTTATTTGTTGACTCTTATTATTATTTATTATAATTAAATTATTATTATTATTATTATTATTATTATTATTATTATTATTATTATTATTATTATTATTATTGTTATTATATCCTCAGGTGTCTAGGCATGTTTACTGTCTAATGTCCAGATGGACCAGTGTTCACATGACATGTGTAACTCGACATGTCAAAAAATGTCCATCAAAACCAGCTGGAGCCAATTCGGAGACTAAGAACTAGAGTGGAACTTTGGCTGCGATGTCTGAATCACCCATGTGTCAACAGACATCTGCAGGTGTGCAGGTATCTTAAGTGTGAATGAAAGATGATGAGACTGAACTGATGAAGTCCGCTGAGACTTTTATAGTCCTATAATGCAAATGCAAGTGGTGAGAACTGATTTGTCACACGGCTTTAACTACGTTGAATGTGTGCCATTTTAACAAGCCTTCCACTCTACCATTCACAGAAGATGTGCGGCGTCTTCACAAACATCTTGAAAAGATTGCAGAACAGGCAACTGAGGACTTCAGAAATGCATTTTCGTCACCATCATATGGTGAACTGTGCAAAGCAACTATGGCGAACCTATTCTTATTTAATCGAAGACGACAACAAAATTTGAACTTGAACTGTGCAACCACTTCAGTTGTGTGGAAATTAGGGGCAAGAGAGGACGAACGGTTGCTGTGTTGCTGTCACCAGATATTCTGAATGCCTTGACACTTTTGATGAATTAAAGAAAAGACTGTGGCGTAAAAAAAAAAAGAGACTCCCTCCATTTCTGTCCCTTTTTGTCAAGGTCACGGTAGACCAGCAGTCTTGTGTCCCAGGGCTCTGGACACTGCGAAACACAATGGACAAGTTTTTCCTCCATTTTTCCTGGACTTTTTTTTTTGTTTCTTCGGCTCTACATCCGAACGCTGTGCTTGCTGCGTTCAGTGTGAAGGCACCTTAACAAGCTGGATTTACCTACCTTCATGTCATCAGCATCCAGGCACGATGAAGAGGAGGTTTCACTGGTTGTTATATTGTGCCTCTGGAGCCAGGATTGCAAGTTTATGAAATGTTTCGAAACATTTGCCCCACTGCGTGTGCTGGAAAAGACAAAAAAGCCGTGATTAGGACCATGCCATCAAGATCATCCAAACTGACTGCTGCTGTGAGAAGTTCAAATATGTGCTTTGCCAGGTAATAATGCTTTGGCGCACTGTGGGATACAAACCAGAGTTTTGAAAAAGAAAACTTGCATGCATTGAAATATGCTTTGACAACGAATGATTTAAAAGTGTCAGAGTGTAAAAAAACAAAAATCTGAATTTACATTTGCTATTTTTAAGTGTGGCTTTCATATTCTAAAACGTATTCAGGACGACATCTCTGCATTATGTAGGCTTACAGGAATGAAGACATTGCATGACATTATGAAGACATTGCATGACATTACTTGGCAACAAAACAACTGAGCGAGAATGAGTTATGCTTCTTCATTATGTGGCTCCGACAGCAGTGAAGGGTGGGAATATTGAAGTCAGCCAGCTTGGCTTTTCCACTTGCAGTGATGAAATTATGGTTTAGTGTGTCGATGAGATTTTTTTTTTTTTGGCAAAGGACAAACATATTGCCTGCATTAGTACAAGTGAACCGTCACACATTATCATCTGTGGTGTTGGAAACCCTTTCTTTCCGAAGCATCTTCTGGCATCAGTAAGAAATGCCTCTCGCAAATAGGTCACTGAGGCGGTGGCGTGATCACTGGTGAGATACATTGCCACAGGAAATGGAGGGGCAGTTTTTTGGGGAGTTTCTCAAAACAATGTCATAAATGTAAAAAGGAGGGTCTCCTTCCTCCTGGCACCACTGCCCCCAAAAAATTCTATGCTCTATAAAGACCAAAGCATCACTGCTTTGGGGTTTAAAAAAAAAAAAAAACCTTCTGCTGGACAAATTCATGAGCATTAAATTTTTTTGCAACTTCATTAGTAAACTAATTGTTTTGTTATTATGTAGTCAACTTTTTAGTTTGATTTCTCTTGTAATAATTTCAGGACATGTGGAGAAGGCCCTTCATCTCGGCAGCCAGATTTAAACACCTCCTCAGTAAGAGTCTTAAGGTCTCTTTCACGGTCTACTGTTACAGACAACAGAGACACGACAGTCCTTGAATCGGCAGTAGCCCTGGCATTTGAATTCTGCCCCCGTTCTTTGTATTTGTTTTTCAGGACATGCCACTTGAAGGCAAAGGAACAATAGGGCTGGAGTGTCCTCAGTCCCTTTGCCATTACAGTTGTCCATTGTATCAACAAATCCCTCTTCATCAGGTGACTGATTGTTTTCCTGGAATTAAAACAAAAGAAAAAAAAACATTACTTATGCTGACATCTAGCGGGTTCAGGTTCAGTCAAACAATTAATTTCATAAACGTTCATGAACTAAAATAAAAACTAAACCTTCAAAGACCTTAAGCATGTCGGCACTGTATAGACATGAGTCCAAATCCAGCATCAAACTTGCCTGGTCTGATTTCAACGGGTCATGTTCTTCACTTTGGGCACATGTTGTTCTTGGAGACACTTCAGGCTCATTCTTTGTAAGAAATAAAATAAATGTATACCAATAAATGTTTATAGAACTGAAGTTAAAAACATGAATATCAAAATAAATATTTACACCATAGCCATGTGTAAATAATATTTTTCATTGATTTGTATTACACGACTAAGTGTGGGAAGATTGTGTATATGCGTGAGCTTAAGTAAGGCTCTAAATATGAAGCGATTGTGTTATTCCCGTTGTGGATTTAAAATTCCCTGAAAAACATCAACCCGCAATGGCGGCTCCTGTTGACATCCTCCATAACTTGCATGGTGTTATCCACTTCATGCCAGCAAAAAAGAAATTCAATGTTATTACTAGAATATTCACACAAGAAAAGAAAAATCTAAAATTGGCAAAATAAATATTTACACCATAGCCATGTGTAAATAATATTTTTCATTTATTTGTATTACACTACTTAGTGTTGGAAGATTGTGTACATGCATGAGCTTAAGTAAGGCTCTAAATATGAAGCGATTGTGTTATTCCCGTTGTGGATTTAAAATTCCCTGAAAAACATCAACCTGCAATGGCGGCTCCTGTTGACATCCTCCATAACTTGCATGGTGTTATCCACTTCATGCCAGCAAAAAAGAAATTCAATGTTATTACTAGAATATTCACACAAGAAAAGAAAAATCTAAAATTGGCAATGGGCCACCAATGTTTGAAGGGTTGCATTGGAATTGGAAATCCCAAGATCAGTGCAACCGTAATCCAACAAACTGAATCCATTGGAAGAAGGTTTACCACTAAATGGAACACCTGTTTGAATCAGGTCCTGGACATTTTTAAAAATGTCTTGCAAAGTAACCTTGCAATGGTTCTACGAGGAAATATTTTGAAATAAGAAAGCCTGATTATTTAATTGTTAAATGTAACATAATCTGAACATGACACACTTACCATTACCAAACACGTGAAATCACTTCCTCCCAAATAACTTGAATGTGTGCACCCTACAAAAAGGAACGAAAGTTGAGGATTTGACACAGGCTTTAACCATTTTCATACATGTAGTCAGTAGGTAAACTCGGTGCATAGTACATGTAAAAACATTACAGTAACTCTGGAGCTGTAATTATCGGTAAACTAACAAACAAATTAACACATCAACTTATAAAAGTTTGTGCTAACATGCTTGACATAAAGAGGGTTAATGCCATTTTCCTTGTATTTCCTGTTCTATTTTAAAGTCCGTCGCTTTCCTTTCACTCCAACGTCTGAACCATGATGTCTGAACCGTGCACTGAGACGTCCCTGTCGGTTGGCGCATTCTGGCGAAGTTGGCCAGTGCGCGGACTCCGACGACAACATGCGCCATAGCCGGCCCGTCTGCGTGTATTTATTTTGCAGCTTCAGCCAATCAAATTCGCCGTGACACCCTGCCAGAGCTCTTCATTGTCCACAGCCCGGCCAGCACTGACACGGTCCAACTTTACATCTTTTTTTTGTAGGTTCTTGTGTCGCTTCGAGCCCGTCAACTACAAAAATATATTCTCTGGCGACACCCGGTGGAAAATAGTGGCGTTGCAGTTTTTCTGTTTTTCTACATGACATAAGCACAAGCAGGAATAGCATTTATTTAATCGAAAAACCATGCACGTACTTATTTGTTAGGGTTCACTTCACAAAAAAAAAATCTAAAATTGTTGTATGTGCTTGTTCTTTCAGTAGGAAAATGCTCTCATTACATGTCTCATTACAAATCCAGATTAACGTGTGTGTGTGTGTGTGTGTGTGTGTGTGTGTGTGTGTGTGTGTAATCTAAACTATATATATATATATATATATATATATATATATATATATATATATATATATATATATATGTATATATATATATATATATATATATATATATATATATGTATATATATATATATATATATATATATATATATATATGTACATTAACAAATATAACGTTCATGACACACCTTCTTAATCAAAGTTTTTACTTCATACACGAGGAAAGATTTTGACAGATTTGATTGTATCTCACACAACATAAAAAAAAAATTAATAACAAAAGGCACTGACCACTGCCTTTAGACAATGGCGGGGGAAAAAAGTTTCTGATTATTCTATTTAAAATAGAAGCATTATGTCAATTAAACAGATCCCTTTTGTTCTTTTTTTATTTTTTTTGGAATGAGGTTGGCCTTCGCACTCAAAACACCAGAGGCTTTGGTTTTTCCCAGGGGAATTCCTCTCTGCCAAAGTGGCCGTAGCAGGCAGTGGCCTGGTAAATTGGCCGCTTCAAACCCAGCTCTCTGTTCATAAAAAACAAAACAAAAAAAAGAGTCAATATTAGACGGCAATTCCGCAAAAGACAGTGTAATTTACAGTATGAAAAGCTGCACGTACTTCACGATAATCCCAGGCCTCAGGTCAAAGTTCTTCTGCACAATCTGCAGCAGCTGGTCTTCGTCCCTGTTGGATGTACCGTAATCAAACACAGAGATGGAGAGTGGATGGCTCACACTGATGGCATAGGAGATCTGCAGGGCACAACAGAGATGGGATGACGTATTAACGTTTTGCTATAATACAATATCAACTTTATAATTGATGTCTGAACCAAACGACTGCACTCACTTGTATGAGGACTCGCCTACACAGGCCAGCTTTAACCAAGGACTTGGCAACCCAGCGTGCCGCATAAGCTCCGGAACGATCCACTTTCGAATAGTCTTTCCCAGAGAAAGCCCCTCCCCCATGGCCACCCCATCCTCCATATGTGTCCACAATGATTTTGCGCCCCGTGAGTCCCGCATCGCCCTGGTGACACAAATACGCCGGTTTAACTCCAATTGTAATATACAAAACAAACACTTTAATCTGTTCTAAACGAATCTTCACCAATAGCTAAAAGTCTCACTTGTGGACCACCCATAAGGAACAGCCCACTTGGGAGGAGATGGTAGACGGTCTTGTCATCCAGGTATTTGGCAGGAATGACGACTTTTACCACCTTCTCCATCAGCTGACGCCTGATCTCTTCCAGGGTGATGTCTGGATGGTGTTGTACGGAAATGACAACAGTGTGAACATGAAGAGGCTCCATGGCCCCCTTGTTATCTTTATACTCTACTGTGACCTGCAGAAAGAGAAGTTTAAAATAAATGATTAGCACTGCAATAAAGATGTGAAACGTAAAAGAAATACTAAACTGCTTTGGGAAAATTCTATGGCAACAATTGAAAGGAAATTGAGGGCCTGTATGTGCTCCACATTGATTCCACTTACAAAGTCATAATAATGCAGATGGAAGTGCTGTGGTTGAACTGAAAGCAGCAAACATGGACTTCCTCAGAGAAAGACGTTCGATTGCCCCACCTTCATGTCATGCTAACATTAGCAGGTTACATTTTATAAGTTTATATACTCACACTGGGTGCAAAAAGAGGCTAAGATCAGCCAGGATTTTTCGACAACAGTAGCTCACCTGTGATTTGGAGTCTGGTAATATCCAGGGACAATCTCCATTTACTGACAGCTGCTTCAACTTGTGGTTGAGTTTGTGAGCCAAAAGGATGGTTAAAGGCATACACTCCTCAGTCTCGTCTGTAGCGTAGCCAAACATCAGCCCCTGAGGAGGAAAACTCGAGCCATTTCATTCTGACGTAAAGTAAAACTTTTTTTTTATATTTATTATTACAGATTCTTAATTCAAACCCTATAACTGCTGTGACTAGATTATTGCAGGAGCCAATAATACCTCCAATATCAGCATGCGGACATTTATTGTTCGGGGGAGGGGGGAGGTGGGGGTAATCTTTAATGGAAAATAATGATTAACCTTCAGGGCCACTGTGACTCTACCAATTGTCCTGGGTAAGAAAACTCACTGGTCTTCATGACATTTCACCGACAGACCTGACATTTGATCTTTATTCATTCATTTATTTATTACCCACATAAAACCCCCTGAGAATCATACAATCAGCCATACTGTTGCATTATCAGTTTCTCAAACCTGGTCCCCGGCGCCAATGTCATCTGGGTCCCGATCCCCGAACACACAGCTGGATATCTCCATGACCTGAGGCTCCAGGGCCACCAGCACGTTGCAGGTCTTGTAGTCAAACCCTGCACGTCATTAATGGACATCATACACCTCATTCGTGATTTGTGACTTGTTAAATAAGAACATTAGCGTGCACAGTAAAGCACCTTTTGAGGAGTCGTCGTAACCGATCGACTTGACAGTATTTCGGACCACTGACTGGAGATCCACAGTGGCCTTGGATGTCACCTCCCCAACCAGCATGATCATGCCCGTCTTCGCCACACATTCTGAAAAAAGATTTGAGGATTTAACAGCGGCAGACTCTGATCTCAGCGAGTGTGATGAATCGGAACAAAGGTCTTACCACAGGCCACTTTGGAGTCAGGGTCTTTACTCAGGTAGGCATCAAGAACGGCATCGCTGATTTGATCACACATCTTATCTGGTGGATTGAAAAGCACATGTGCACAACTTGTAACAAAACAGCAAACAATTATCTAATAACACTATTTCACATCATGTTTTTCTGATAACTTCAACATGCAAACTAAACAATAACAAGCAGGCAGACATGGTTACATAGGTAAACACTGCAGTGTATTCAACTTAGAATTAATAAAGGCTTTTTAAAATGATAAGATATATATATATATATATATATATATATATATATATATATATATATATATATATATATATATATATATATATATTAAAAAAAATAGGCTACGTCAAATTTCACAGCTGCTAGCACATTTTAGATGTAGTTTCAAATAATTAAACGTGATTAAAACTATTCTGCTCGAACATTTTGAATAGGAAACAGTGCTGTTATCTCTGTACTTTTCACAACGACATTGACAAAGTATAGTGCACATCCAATTGATGCGCAACATCTCCAGACATGTCGACACAACATGTATTTAGTGCTCAAGAATCAACGTGCGATACCAGAGTGTCCTTGTCCCACAGACTCGGACGTGAACAGGAACGTCCTGCCGCTGCGGCTGCTTCCGCTCGGGTTCATCTTCAGGTTGTCTGACGGTGCCGGTGGGGTAGAAAGGAACAGGAACTTTTAACAACGTTTATAATCACGTATATTCGCTTCAACGGCCTTCAATGTGGCGAGGTAGGCACCGAAGTAATAAAAGTAGATACACTCTGACGTTTTACCCACGACGTAGTCAAGTTGGCCAATAATTAACCGAGTGGGTTGAGCCAAAGGGGGGGAGATGGAGTGTCTAGCAGCGCCCAGGCGTTCCAGTTTAGTCTTAGAAAATGGTGAACGGCTGACACGGCTTTTTATAAGTCGATGTCTTCAACCCCCTGCAAGTTTGTCCGCACATTTCCTTCCCCGTTTCACTTCCAATAAGTTAAATCTGACGTGCAGAGTTCTGGGACGACCATGACAGAGCGATGGACGTTTCTCGTCCACGACGTGCAGTGGGCTTCACGTCACAGTTACGTAACATTCATGTGTGTGTGTGTGTGTGTGTGTGTGTGTGTGTGTGTGTGTGTGTGTGTGTGTGTGTGTGTGTGTGTGTGTGTGTGTGTGTGTGCCTCAAGATGGCGTCGTTGCAACACGAAGCAAGTTGAAAAATTAAAGTCTGTCAGTACAGACTTCTAGGTTTGAGGCTAACTCCGCCTACTTCCTGACAACGTCATTTCCCACCACAACTCGGGACGCCGATGTGGACGATGTGGACGCTAAATGCAATGGTTAAAATGAGTCACTTTTTTTTTTTTTTTTTATTATTATCGACGTGAAAAATTTTCCATCCTGGGAAATATGTATGTAGCCAAAAAATGTTTATAGAACTGAAGTTAAAAACATTAACATCAAATAATTATTTACACCATAGCCAGGTGTAAATAATATTTTTCATTCATTTGTATTACACGACTAAGTGTTGGAAGATTGTGTACATGCATGAGCTTAAGTAAGGCTCTAAATATGTAGTGATTGTGTTATTCCCGTTGTGGATTTAAAATTCCCTGAAAAACATCAACCGGCAATGGCGGCTCCTGTTGACATCCTCCATAACTTGCATGGCGTTATCCACTTCATGCCAGCAAAAAAGAAATTCAATGATATTACTAAAATATTTACACAAGAAAAGAAAAATCTAAAATTGGCCATGGGCCACCAATGTTTGAAGTGCGCACCTTATGACGCGTGTATTCTTTGAGAAGCCTGGGTTGCACTGGAAACGGGTTGCATTGGAATTGGAAATCCCAAGATCAGTGCAACCGTAATCCAACAAACAGAATTCATGGGAAGAAGGTTTACCACTAAATGGAACACCCGTTTGAATCAGGTCCTGGAAATTTCAAAGTATCCTTGAAATCACTTACTCCCAAATAACTTGAATGTGTGCACCCTACAAAAAGGAAAGAAAGTTGAGGATTTGACACAGGCTTTAACCATTTTCATACATGTAGTCAAGACAAGTTGAAAAATTGAAGTCTGTCAGTACAGACTTCTAGGTTTGAGGCTAACTCTGCCTCAAACCTAGAACAACGTCATTTCCCACCATAACTCGGGACGCCGATGTGGACGCTAAGTAATGGTTAAAATGAGTCACTTTTTTTTTATTATCGACGTGAAAAATTTTCCATCCTGGGAAATATGTATGTAAGAGAAGATTACACTTTACATAATATGAATTAATTGTAAAATTGGATTCTTTTGTTAAAAGTAAGGACAGAATTTGGACAAAGTTTATAGGTAACTACAAAATATTTTCGTATCATTATTTTGACATGATAAACAGAAACAATAAAAAAAAAACAATCGCATTAATTCTTCTTTTTTTAAGCAAAAAAAGATATAACAAGAGCAAATTAAAACAAAATTGCAGGAGAGAGTTGAGAAACTAAAATCTCATTGTTGTTGGGTGAATTGGGGGCATAATAAATCATCGATCCCAACACACTAGTATTGATCTGATACCGATACCAGCTAGGGATGGATATGCACACATCTCACAACTCTACCCGCATCGCTGGTGCAGCTTGGGTTTTCATAACTGCAATGTCCTATAATCAAAGATGGAGGAAGTGGACTAGCATTTTTATTGCTGTTAAACTCCACATCTAAACTAACTGTAATTAGTTCCAAAGGTATCATCTGAACTGAATTTAGTGCAAACACCACAGGTAACCAAATGCAACATTAGCATAACCAGCACTTCCTTCAGGCTGCTCAAGTGTATAACCAGCCCTGCTGAGAAACTCAACTATATATTTTATGCTGTCTTTGTATGGTTATGATATTTCTTTGATACATCCATGTTCCCGCACATTCTGTGATTTACCTGCTGACCTACTAACAAAATTTACCTAATCTAGATGTTACCTGTGTGATGTCTGTACACAGTGACCTCAAGTCTGCTCACACAACTTTATTGATCCAACAGCGGTTAATTTGGAGCTTCCTAGTCCTTATGAGACACCTGTTGTACTTAAAGTGCCAGAGGAGACTTATTAAAAGCACAAGACTCTTCATGACAGCATGTATTGTGTTTTGTACAAAAGTATTGTGACTTTTGCACACTTACCCATACATGTTGTGTAGTTGTAGATCACACTCACAGGTGTGTTTCTTTGTCGGCCCCGCCGACTACCTAAAATGCCACTTTTTCCACAACTCCTGAACCACAGTAACACCCTCCTCCATATTCTCAGCTACGCCTTTTCTGTTTCTTGCCTCGTTGCAAAAACCCATTGTCTGCAAAAACAGAAGTGGCCTCCGCGACCCACACCTCCTTCTTTGCAGACTTTAAAGTCAAAACTTGAAAGCCCTCCGTGTGCTTTCAGTTACTCCTCTTATACTGAGATCTTGTACCTTCCTCTTTTGCATGACTGGTGACCCTCTCATGTGTGGCTGTTGTGTTGCAATGAATGAGTGAGGAAAGGATGGCGCAAGAAGTTTGCAGAGGGATTTGCCATTGACTTGTAGGACCACCTCTGTTGCAGAAGCATGATGATTTGTCTCTTTTCTTTTTTTTTTAATTTAGACACTGACTTGCTTACAGTTAGCAGTTGCCATGCATGTTTACCTTGTTGATGATAGTAATACTGTAACGTATTAGCTTTAAGAGTACTTCCTGTTGAATGCCTAAATATCTTTTTCAAAACACATGAAAAATTACCTGGTAAATGTTGAAACACCAAGTTGTTACATTTAAAGGCCCCACATTATTCCCATGTTCAGACCCTTTTTCATCTCACACTTTGATGTTTTGCTGGATTAATTAGTCAGAGAAACTCCATGGAACATGGAAGGCATCTATAGCCCTGTTGTTTCCACCCAGTACTAGTGGGCATAACAACCACCTGGGCTGGGGTTGTTGCCATGAACCTGGAAAAGGTGACAAAGGGCTGGCCGCCCCTGTGCCCCTGTGTGACATCACAAAGGGCTGCTTCTCAGAACATTTTGAAACACTGTAGCTGAGAAATCAGTAGAAGTAAAGCACAGATGGCCTTTTGCTGTCTGGCTAGTTTATAGACAATCATTGTTTTAAAACGGCAAAGGGAAGTCCTTAGTTTACACATCAAAGCCTCAATTGTTGTTAATGCAAAAAGTGAGTCAACATGTAACGATTTTCTGCATGTTCTCTTTTCTTTTTTTGAACCCTGGCTGTCAGACCTCCCTGGAAAAAAAAACAAAAAAACAAACAGGCTGCACGGCGCAGGATGAGGAAATGAAGTGAAGCAACAGTGGCTTCACCCGTTTATTGCCTTGCAAATATCTGTGTAGGAAGGAGAGTCCTGTGCCCACACCTATCAGCCTCGCGCTTGTCCTACGTCTGCTGCCTGATCAGCTGATGGTACGTACACAAAACTTTTTTGTGAGCCTGCCGTCTTTGTTTCCACACCCAGGGGCAGAGCCGGTGCGAAAGTTTCAAGCGTGTGTGATGATTTTTTTTTTTTTATTTATTTATTTTTGCCGTCTCGCCTGTCAATGAGAGGAAGGAAATGAGTAGAACCGCCCCGTTGGTGGAGCGCGTACCGTTCAGTGATGATGTCTGACTGCCGATAATCCAACCAGACTTTGACAGAGGGAAGGGGGGGGGGGTTAATGAGTAACGCAGAAAGGTGCAACCTTCAGCAGACGTTTGTTCAGCTCCGTGTGACTCACACTGAGAGCGAAGCTCAAGTCAGACTTCTGAGGTTTGTTCAACTCTGGCAGCCAGTTAACAGGACTTCTGTGGAGGTTTTTCATCGTCGGTCCGAAGCTGGATTGTGTTTGTGCTTCGCTCGAGTGAGACCATCAGTGCTGCCATGGTAAGTGAGCTGTTTCAGTGAGGAGTCTTTTCACCAATTTTTTTTAAAAAAAATTTTGTTTATATATTTTCTTTTCCTCCATCTCACAATTATCTTAACGCGTTCATGAGCTTCAAAGCCAAGAGGATCCAAAGTACAGGGACTCTTCATGTGACAGTCACACAGTCCTCTGTTTTTTTGATGGCGCTCTTTTCCTGTTTTCTGAGTTAAAGGAAGTGAAGTTTCAACGCCACCACAGAGGTCGTCAACGGCTAGAGTTGCACTGGCTGTGGTCCTCGTGTTTGATATATTTTTGTCCACTTTCACTCTACAGGCTGAGGCCGATCCCCAGGCGCCGGCACAAGGCGCGGCCAAATTTGACCAGGTGCAAGGCCAGGTCAACGAGGTAAAAGTGATCCTGAAAGACAACATCAACAAGGTGCTGGAGAGGGGGGACAGGCTGGATGATCTGATCGGCAAGACCGGTGACCTACAGGCTTCTGTGAGTATCTGTTAATGGTGGGACAGCGGGGAGAGCCTTACCCACTTATTTACAAGCTACATTGAGTTCTGGATATACTTTAGCCAAAGTCTTCCGCTACTTTGTGCTTCTACCTTTGAACTTTTGAGCGAGAAGAATTCTAATTCTACTGACAGATTTAAGTCTTTTTCTTCTTTTTTTTTATTCATTAGGATTTTAGATAAGACTCGACTTAATCATAAAATAAGGTTTCAGACTGTGTTTGTGCCTCAGTAAGCGTTACCTAAGGTAATAGAATATCACAGCCGATATAAAGACATGTGAATAAGTGGGATATCGGAAAATATTGTTAAAGTTTGCTATGTTTTCCCATCATTAGATGCTACAAAATTGTTCACAGTAGGCCTCTTAAGAAGCCAGCACAGGGCTCTAAGCAACTATCTAGTCCAGACAAGGACATATTTCAAAATGTTTTTGTTTGTTTTCATATGGGTCATAAGAAGACAGTCAGAGGCCACATTTACTGGACTTTGACTGATGTGTAAAGTTAATTTATTACCACTATTGTAAACACCAGTATGCGTCTGTATCTTTATTGGGCTTGCGTCGTTTCTGTCTTTCAGGCGGATTCGTTCCAAAGAACATCCACGCGCGTTGCCAGGAAATACTGGTGGAAGAACATCAAAATGATGGTCATAATTGGTGTCATTGTGGTGATCATCCTTATCCTCATCATTCTGGCTGCCACAGGCGTTATTTAAAAACAAAGCGGCACTTTGACCCAGGACTGAAAGCACAATTCTTTCGACGCCCATCAAAATTTTTTAGCAGAGCAATTCATTTGTAAACGTAAACCGTGAAATGTCTGCCAATTCAGAAGGTAAAAATGATGGTGCACCATCTGGACGCAACCTCGGATACATGAGGAAGAATTGCTCCGTGGCACGTTTCCCTCTTATTTCGTGAGAAACCTGGCTGAAATACTTTCCTGAACACACTCCAAAGATGAATGATGAAATATGAAATTTCACAGAGGATCAGAGATGCAAATGAGAGTTTATGCTTTTTATTTTGACACATTTTGATGTATAATTACCTGTGTGTGTGTGTGTGTATATATATATATGGTATGTTTATACAGTAAATGTTGACCTGTAACTCGTATCTTTGCTACCACATTATTGTATATATGCGTGATCTGTTCCAAACCAAGCTAAACATTTCAGTAACAGATAAAACAATGCACAAACTGCATTTAGAACAGCAAATACAAAACAAAAATAGGGATGGACAGAGCTTCCTAATCACCTAAAACAATGCAAAACATCCAAACGGAAAAAGAGTCAACAGATACTTGGTAAGTACAGAAAAAAAGGGGCCTGTAGGTTATAGTGATCCTTTTTAGGTTTTGTCTTTTTTACACTCAGCGAGTGACCCTTGCCGGAAACCATCTCGTCTCTGGCCGAAGCCCTGCCAGCCCACGGCTGCCTTCCACCGTCGTGGCACCTGCGAAAAACATACAAGAGCAAATCAGATTAAACTGAACAGCAACAACTACGTTAGAGTATAAATAGATAAGGAATCCCCTGTGTTTTTAATGTCCAATGTAAAAAAGGAAAAAGCAAATTGAGAACAATTATTTTAACATTTTTACAGTTAATAAAATGTACTCCATAAGCTAGAAATCCTGAAGTGTGTAAAACTGAAGAAGTCAAAAGCCCCGAAAAATATTAAATGGAAGAAACCTCTGTCTGGTTACAAGTACACATTAAAGAAGGCATTGCATGCAAATTTCTGGAGATGTGGTGACACTCGTGTTTACAAAAGAGGAAAGTTCATTACAAGAAAATTACAAAAGAGGAGTCTTTTCCATCGCTGTCACTAAGACAAAACAGAGCAGTACATATACACAACGTAAAGCACTTTATCCCCCAACGCAGTAGAGTCCAACTACGAACCAGGTTCTAGCTCATGGACTACTGGCTAAATAAAGAAAAACATTTAAGGTAAGATTAGAAGTGCATATATTAACAATAGGAACTGGGAAGTCCAGAGAATGCTGTACGTAATCCTTGAAAAGCAAATAGTTACAATTACATAATTAGAATCATTACTTGTGGGGGAGTAAGGGCCTGTAAAAAATGACAATTACAAGTGTTTATGTTTTAGTTTTACATTACAAAACAGTTGCAATCAAAAATTAAAATGTGAAAAGAAAGATGACAAAAGCTGGACGTGTCCCATATTTTTTTTTGCTTTGATTTCTTTTCTCTTTTTTTTTTTTTTTTAGTTTAGAAATGCTGATACAGGATGTTGTAAGACCATACCAAATGGCAGCAATCGAGAGCGTATGCTTCTCGTACCCGGTCCGCATTGAGCGGGCCCTGAGAGTATCTGGGAGTCAGCTCATGGCCTGCAAGGAAGCTCCGCTGGCAGGTACAAACAAGGTATGTCAGAGTTAGGAGACAACACACTTCCGTTCGTTTTCCTTGCACATCCTCAACTTTGGCATCCATTTACTGTAGTAGCAGTACTTTACCTGTTAACTTTACAGTTAAAAAAAAAAAAAATGAAGAAGGTTCATAACGAGGCAGCAGAAGGCCGGCTGTTAAAAGTAAACGGCACAACAGTGTAGCCTCTATGTTACCACTACTGTAAAGCACATGAGGGTGCTGAGAAAAAGAAAATATACAAGAGAAAATTACACATTATGTTACCAAACAAAGTTAATGTAACTACTTTGCATCAAGACACAAGAGTCTAGAGTTTTGCTCTGACATACCTACTTGAGGACAAGCATCTTTCCCCTTTAGTAGGGCTTGTAACTGTTGGTGTGGCCACCACGCCGTGGTGACTTGCCATATCCACCAGATTGATCTGCAAGTATGGGAAAATTAACACTTGGGAGTGAACAGCACACAAAAATCATGAAGGTGTTTAAATCATGGACGTGCTTACCGTTGTAGTTATCGTATCCGTAGTAGTTGTTGTAACCAGAATAATCATAGCCACCGTAACCTCCATAACCTTGATTATTGTTGTAACCGTAATTTCCGTAGTTCCCAAAACCTTGGTTCCAGTAGTTGCCGTAGCCCTGGTTCCAGTTTTGATTGGGCCCTGCAAAGATCGGGCAGGCAAGGAAATGCATAAAGTAGCATAATAAATTATGTGTATTTTATATTTATTATTAGATCAATACATTCTACTAGGGATGCGTATTAATTTTTTGTATTATTTCTCCTGAGAACCTCAATTTCACAATGAAAAATGTGTAAGGAACACATTATTTATAATGTTGAGGCTCCAATGTGACCCATTTTTACATTAAAGAACAGTAAAAATACCCTCAACATTTCTCCTCTGACTTTAAGTTGACTTCTAATGGCTCACATTTCAACTTTTTTTTTTTTTTTTTTTTTAAATATAAGTTGTTTAAAAGTCACTTGTTCTAGGTATATTATGACCATCACAGTATCTACAGGTGAATTGCTCTTTCCTGTCACTACACTAAAATAGATCTCTAGCACTACAACAGTATAAACAACTTTCCTTTACAGTTTTGAAAAACATTGTTGGCACTGAAGCAGAAAATTCTGGCGTGACATTAAATTAAAAGCTAAGACAAATCAGCGGACAGGAGGTTGCAATTCAACGTGTCATCGTTGACTCTGTCTTCAGCGCGTTCATTTTTTTTCTTCCTTCCACCCAACACCACCTCTACCTCGAGACCTGGACGAGTATCCGCCGCGGCCTCCCCAGTACTGCTGCTGCTGGTACTGTTCCTTCGACATGGCTTTTTTAATTTCGCACTACAAGAAAGACAACACGCTTGTTTTTATTTCCAAAAGATGCATCAGTTGTATGACCTATTAAAGTGTCCAACCAGTCAGCGATGACTAAAGAGTGGGGTGGATGCCTGTACCTTGCTCAGTCCGATATTGTGGTACTTTTTCTCCATGATGGTTTTGACCGGCTCCTCCTCTTTGAACGTGATGAAGCAGAAGCCTCTTCTTTTATTTGTTTTGTTCTCCATCGGGAGTTCGATGGACTCCACCTGGTCATTCGATCACATCACAATTCATTCAAGTGCCGGCCAGGTAACTCTTTGTAGCAGGCCTAACTGCAAAATCACCCTGAGCTACATCTCCAGAATTATATATTGACAATTACCTCTCCAAAGGCACCAAAATACTCTCGGACTTTCTCCTCGGGGGTATCCGGAGAGAGACCACCAACAAAAATCTTCTTCACTGGCTCCTTGCCCTTCATTGCCTTGGCTTTTTTGGGATCAATGACTTTGCCATTGAGTTTATGTTCCTTCTGTGTAGCAACCTTAGAAAAATGGGAACAACAGTTTGAGAAGCATTGTAAATGTACACCTTTATTTGCAGGTTTCATTCCAAAAGAGTCCCACAGTAACTGGGTTAGGATTTGCAAGTGCTTTACATGCCAATACCTTGTCAACACTTTCAGGATCTTTGAAGAGCACAAAGCCAAAGCCCCTCGAACGGCCAGTCAGGGGGTCCAGTTTTAAAGTGCAGTCAACAACCTCCCCATACTTCAAAAAGTAATCTTTCAGGTCCTTCTTGGTCGTGTCCCAGCTGAGACCCCCAACAAACATCTTCCTGCAGCAAACGGCAAATAAACCCTCGATTAGAGACAGAATTTCCCGGTGTCTACTTATCTTATCATTGACGTTGACGTAGCCGAGATGTTACCCCTCATCCTCTTCGTTTTTGCTGGCGTCAATTCTCGATCCCTCGGCCTCACTGCCCATCAGGCCACAGTCCCCAGCGGCAGACATCGGATCGTCGCTATTAGCCTCCCCATCCTCCTCCATTCTCGTCATGGCCATGTCATCGCTAAATTCGTAATCTCCAGACATGTTCGTTTCGCGGAAAGCTGACTAAGGGGGATGTCAACCAAAATAAAACACAAAAATCTATTGGATGCTAAGCTAGTTGGGATGAAGCCTATTGCTAGCAGCTAGCCAATCAATATTCTGATTCCAGACGTCCTAATACGTCACTGCTCTTCGGATGTTATTGTTTTTTGTTGTTTTTCTTTTTTTAAACACGCGGACGTCTGATCCGTTTAAATAAATTAGCTATATCAATGACCTCCAGTAAAGCAAAAACAATGTTATTTTTATGCAGAATTTGTTTCCTGACGCTGCTACGCTCACTTGCAGAGAGCCGTCAGAGATGGGGCAACGTCGTTTTGTTTTCAGCACACTCTTCTTCGTTGCCTCTATTTTTTAAGACTGTGCTCAGTAGCGCCCCCCGGCCGCTGATGGAACACACACAGGCCAGACTGACAGTTTTTGAACATGTGCAGTGCACTAACCTCTGCTAGCAGCGCGACGTGATGGAGATGGTAGCTCGCGAGCCAGGCACCATCATCTAACTGGCTGCTACATTTCCCGGCACCGAGGAAGTGTTTGGTCCGATTTACGTGCCAGCTTTGGCGGCCCAGACGAGAGGAGCGCGTCTTGCCTTCAACGCGGCGTCGCCGCTAATTAAGCTAACGTCAAGCTAGCCAGCTGCAGACACCGAAAAATGGCTACTGTGTCCATCCCTGCAGGCACCAGTGCACTTTTGCTGGATATAGAAGGGACGACGACGCCGATCACCTTTGTGAAGGTAACGCATATTAAGATTGCCGTTTTTCAGCCAAGCCTGTACGTTGAATTGCAAATAAAGCTAATTAAATGACGTCCCTCAGGCAATGGCCATGCTAAGTAGCGTCAAGCTAAAGAGCCACAACCCTGATCGGTCATTCTGGAATCATCATAATTGCAGAAATCAACGATACTTTTCTCATGTGTCGTTGTGTATAATATAGGACATTATTTTCTCTTAGTTTAAATAAATGAATAGTTTGTTCCATTAGAATTTGGAAAATAATTCAAGTAACTTATTGAACACAATTACATGCTCCTACATTCACGGTACGTCAATAAAACGATACTGTATTTCTACGAAGTTAATTCAATTTCTTTCTTTAAAAAAATAAAAAAAAAAAAATCTGTGTCCCATCCGCATTTATTTAGAATAGAATATTTTCGTTTTACATTTTTGTGTCAGATTTCTCTTTCTTAGCAGCCTGGGAAATTGTATTTTGATGACTTCTCTGTTGTCTCCAGGATATTTTATTTCCATACATCAGGGAGCATCTGGAGGACTACTTATCAGCTCATTGGGAGGAAGACGAGTGCAAGCAAGATGTTCATCTCGTGAAGAAACAGGTAAGAGCGGTGCACGTCATCGCGCCTCAAACTTCTCTGCCTTCCTGCATCTGCCAAATGACAACGTCAATCGTGTCTTCCGCCCCGGCCTGTCACGGCAGATCGAAGAGGACATGAAACAGAACCGCTCGTGTCCTGTGCACACTGTGGACCAGACGGTGCACACAGACGAGGAGAAGGCCATTAAGGAAATAGTGGATAATGTGCTCTGGCAGATGGCAGCGGACAGGAAGTCGACGGCACTCAAGCAGCTCCAGGGTCACATGTGGAGGTCCGCTTATGCCTCTGGGATAATCAAAGGCGAGTAAGTACATCCATCGTTCTCCTTTCATTCAACAGACAAACACAGACTCTTGTTTGGGGGTGAGTGCCGCTGTAGGTGCAGAATTTGTCCGGGGTCTTTACGGCAACTCTGTTAGGACAAACTACATCCTGGTGGGATGAATGGATGGATGGATGGATGGATGGAATCATATTATATATAATAGATTGAACAAACGATAGATAGATAGATGTCTCTCTATAGTTTGTTCGTTCTTCACAACGACGTCACATACGGCAACTCTATTAGGACAAACTGCATTGCGGTCGGATAGATAGATAGATAGATAGAATCATATTACATATAATAGATGGAACGAACAATAGATTTCTGTCTTCTATCGGTCTTCCCAACAACGTCACATACAGCAACTTTATTAGAACAAACTACATCGCGGTTGAACGAACGATGGATAAATATTGTTTGTTCGTTCTATCATAAATAGAGTATGATTATATCTGTCTATCTATCTGTCTATCCATCCATCCATCTATATCTGTCCGTCCGCCCGCCCGTCTGTCTGTCTGTCTGACCGCGATGTAGTTTGTCCTAATAGAGTTGCCGTAAGACCCCGGACACGTTCTGCACCTACACCGCTTCTCTTTCACCAGTCGAGCGTACTTGAAACGGATCAGATTGTATTTCTCATTGCCGTCGTCTCCCACACAGGCTGTACCAGGACGTGATTCCCTCCATCAAGAGGTGGAAGGAGCAAGGAGTGAAAGTCTACATTTACTCCTCCGGCAGCGTGGAGGCTCAGAAGCTTCTGTTTGGCTACTCGGTGGAGGGAGACGTTCTAGACGTGAGTACGGGCGCCCCTCAACCCTCGAAGCCGCCACGCGTTTCCTTTTCGACGCTTTTCCAACGACTGTGACCCGTCGATACCGCAGGTGTTCGACGGCCACTTTGACACGACCATCGGGGCCAAGGTGGAGTGCAAGAGCTACGAGCGGATCACCGAGCGGATCGGCTGCCCGGCCGAGGAGATCACCTTCCTGACGGACGTTGCTCGAGGTCGGTACACGTACGGAATATATATATATATATACGAAATATTTTAGGGCTGCGACTAATGCTTGTTGTGTTCGTCGACTAATATATCGTTTTTTTTTCGATTAGTCACGATTATCTTTTTTTATTTTCACCACCTGTTTTGGACTTCTGTTAAAACCTAACATGCTTAAATCTTCATACCTGTGTTTTTCTGTTGTACGCCGATGGCATGTTTTCAAACAAATATATCAAAATAATGACACACATAGCATTTATCTGTGACATAGTTGTAATATAGGTATATAGGTATATTCAGTCACAATTTAAAGGTTATACGCAATGTTTATCACAGTTAAATACCTTTTAAAAAATTTCTTACAACTTAAATATTGAATTAATGTGCTCTAAATAACACGGTAGAAAAGTGACAAGTGAAAGAGAGTTACAGTTCAGTATAAACGCGAGTTTTATTGACAGAGGCTGTGATTCACTAATTACTGCCGTGAAGTAGCATTTACCTCAGTGAACTATCGTTCGTTAAGCTAGCTTGTTCCACAATTTTCCAACGTGTGAAAAAACATATTGTGTACTTGCGTCGCAGGCTGATGATAAATTAACAAAAAAAAAAAGAAGACCACACCCACTCACTCACACGTTGTTGCCACTGCAGAGGCCAAAGCAGCCGAGGAGGCGGGGCTCAACGTGGTGGTGGTGGTCAGGGCCGGGAACCTGGAGCTGACGGACGACGAGCGGGCCCACTACAGCCTGGTGACGTCCTTCAGCCAACTGGAACTGAGCGGACGCGTTTAACAGAGACCTCCCGTTACACCGACCCAGCCCCCCCCCCCCCCCCCCCCTTCCCACACGCCCTCCTCACTTCTGCCCACAACCCCTCCCCCACCCTCTCTCCTTTCATCTTGGTTTATTCCACATTTAAAAAAAAAAAAAAAGTCGGGCGGGCGACACTCGCTGCCCGAGCCCCGGCCCTGTGGCGGCGGCGGCGCCACGTTTAAACGGATCTGCAAGAATCGGACGCTGGCCCTCGGTGGACGGGGCGTCTCGAAGGAGCAGCGCACGACCTGAGACTTTTACCTTTTTACCTTTTAGATGAACTTGTATGTGGTTTCTCCTCACTGTTACCGACGTTATTTACAGCCCGCGTCCGCCGCGTCGACGTCCCTGCTGCCGTCTTCCCGTGTTCTTCCTCCAGCGACTCGCCCGTTCAACATTGTACCGTTTTAGAGAGTAGAGACGCCGGATGACGGGGAGCCCTGATGTAAAAGCTACACTCCGATGTTCATGTTTGTCCCGCAGGTGAATGGTGTCTGTGTCAATGTGCCATCGTCAATGCTCATCTGTAATAATGGTGCTGGAAGGTTCTGATTGGAGGATTTGTTGTCGTGACGAAACGGTGTCAATGGGAAAAGGATGACAATTGGTGGGGAGGGGGGGGAGGGGGAATGAGAACTACTTCCAATAAAAGCCTGGTTTCATTCAGAAGCTTGTCCTCTTCAGTCCAACAGCCAAATGCTTCCCATCACGTGAAAGCACATTTGTGCCATAGTTGCAGCTGTATCCCCAAGGGAATCAATGATAATTTATTTACACTTGAAACATATGTGATCGCTGCACAGCTGTCGCAGCCATCTCGGCTAACGCAGCTGTATTTGCAAAACTCTTTTCCAAAACAGACAGCGAGTCTGATTAACTACAACTAGAAAGACGGTTAAGACGGTCGTCAAGAGAAAATGTGGGAAAAACATCGACCAAAAACTGAACATCCACTGAAAAACTTGAGAAAACTGCTCCGGAACACTTTGGAGCAGGCAAACTACGGCCTGGGGGCCACATGTGTCCCCTTAACCTTTTAAACCCGGCCCGCCCAACTCGCTAATGTTTAAGTCTCCCTGCATTCCTCACGTTTTCTGCCACAGTGATATGTTGATGATGTGCTGAAGAATAACGCAGCTCTAAATTACTTTCAAAATAGCAGTAACTGTTAGTATTAGAAAAAGCTAAGCTAATGGATGTCAGAGATATTTTGCTGTAGTGTTTTTGTTCAGTTTCAATTGACATTGGTGGGTAACAAAAACACTCCATCCATCTGCTCCTGCTCCATGGTTTGATGATGAAGAATTCCACCTTTGAGTTAAGACAAATCAAAGCATAGTTCTATACCAAGGAAACATGGTTTAACTCGTGAAAGTTAAGTTGTATGAGAAGGAATCCAATGGAGAATGTGTGGAGGGGCCGTGCAAGGAAGACCGTGTCCAGAGAGGAGCGGCGACGTTGAGGTGGAGGAAGTTCTCGGCCATCCAGGGGTTTGTGGAAGTATTCCTACTACAACTACAATCACTGCATATGAGGCCAGTGTCAAAATCATTTAAGAACGCGAATCAAGGTGAAATGGAGAAATGACAATGGAAAAAGGACATTGTAAATAAATACTATTTATTGAAAATATTGCATGTCGTCAATCAAAAACAAAGACTTGTTTTCCTTGGTCAACAACATAAAGCGAGGTACGACGGCCCTTCTTGTAGTTGTGGTAGGGGTGAGGGGGAAATCAAGTACAAGTCTTCCTCCAGTTCCTCAGCGAGGCCTGATTACAAAGCAGATTAGAAACCTCGAATGCCATCATAGAAGACCGCTAGTGCGTTTTCTGTCTTTTGTTTCTGTGCATGCATTCCTTACAATTCCATAAAAGCACATTTTTCAAAATCTTTTTTTTTTTTTTTAAACTCTTGCCTCAAGACTCACTTTTAACACTGCAACAGACATAAAAACAAATAAAGTGAAACTAAAAGAACAACAAAAAACAACAACAACAACAAATGGGACAGCACCGCTTTGGCTTCGTTCCTAGCAACAACAATGTTGGTCCAATGGTTTTTAGTGTCGTGACACCAGTGGTGAAAGTTAGACAGCCCAAGCGTGGGAAGGGTTTTTAGAGAACTAGCAAAACAAAGCAAAACACTTCCTTCCATCTGGCATTCAAATCCTAAAGCTCCTCCTCTATTCAATGTCCCGTTTATTTAATCAACTGCAACGGATTGTTTGCATTTAAATTGAAGTTCTGTGTAAAATAAAAAAAAGAATATCGGAACGTATCTGAGCGTGTTTGTAGTGTGCACGTGTGTTGATTATATGGAGACAGAGCAGCGAGATCCTCTTCGCTCTCCGTCGCTGCTTGTGTGAGCTAAAAATATGCCGCCGCTATTATTGTCTAGACGATTTAGAATGGCTTCGTATTTCATGTAGACGACATTCACAATGATTATCTTAACACTAGTAAATAGAAAAGCCCTTCGAATTCCTGAATCTCCTGCCACTTTTTTTTTTTAAAGGAAATCTGACGTCGAACGAGACCTGCTGTAGATACAGCGGCACTTAAAGTAAAACTCCTGCGCCCCCTGGCGGAGGGATGAGGATTTCCTCTCGCCACTGAGCCGAGCGGCGTCGCTCGAGTTGGGAGATGTGAGTTTAAACGACGACAAAACATTAAAAAAGAGAGAGAGAGAAAGAGAAAGAGAAAGAGAATGGCACAAATAAGACTGTTAGCATGATTTTAAAAAAAACAACAAAAAACAAAAAAACAACAACATCTGCAGCTTTCTGTGAAATGAGCCTGAGGCCCGACCGCGTCGGTCTCCTCCGTCCCACCGTCTTGTGTCTTGGAGGAGCTTTGGGGGACGGGTTTTTAAATTCATTTTATTTTTTAAATGGAGAAGCGAAATCAGACGGCCAGTTTGTTGGCTTGCGTCAGCACCACCTTGAGGACGGGCATGAAGGCCGACGTCTCGCTGAAGTTGCTGTTGCTGACGATGTGGGTGTGGATGTTGAGGCCCTCGGTGTAGGATCTGCTCTCGATGCTCCTGGCTATGTTGTGGAGTCCTGCGACAATGGCGGGGGAGAGCTGCAGAGCGCGACAGTGGGTGGATTTTTAACAGCGGGACTCAGAAGAGGAGAGTCGGAAACGATGTGAAGGTCGTATGTCATTTAAAAAAATAATAAACCCAAAACAATTCAACGATAATCTACAGAAACTCAAACTCCCAGGAGATTTGAGAAGGCCATCATTTCTTTTGAACTGTTAGCTCTATTGTGATATCACTAAGGTTGCAAATAACTTATTTCTTTTGTTTGTGACAACATCTATGACAACATCAGTGGTTGCAGGAGGCATATTTGCATTAAAAGAGGAACAAAACCAGCCAAAAAAAGATAAAAGCGAAGTGGAAGTTCGACCCAACACGCTTCACTGATTGCACCTGGATTTACAAGTGCTTTCCCATCACATTAAACCACTAAGGGCATTTTTTTGTACTAAAACAGCCCAACGACAGAACAGTCGACAGTTTAACACCTCCATAAAATGTTCTGCCTTCTAGCCGTTTGTTCTTTTTGCACAGAACTATCTATATTTTGCAGGCTGGACCACATAAACATAAACAGATTTTACTTTCTGCGCGCTGTCTCTTTAAGCGCAGCCGCGCGGCACTCACCGTCTGCTCTCGGAGTTTGTCGTAGAGCGCCTCCAGACGCTTGTTGGCATCGTCCAGTTTCCTCTTGGTTTGCTGCGGAGGGAACACAAGGCGTCAGCGCTTGCAGCTCATCCACCGGCAGGGAGACGAACTTCGGGAAAATCTGTTCGGCCTCCGCCTGAGCGACTCACCGGGTCGGTGGCGACGGCCAGGCACTTCTGGATGAGGGCCTCGAACGTGGTCTTCAGGACCAGGTGCTCGTCCGGGATGGGCTTCTTGGTGATCTTCTCAGTGGGGATGGCCTGCAGAGGCTGAGACGGTTAATGGGAAATCAGTTACAGACAGGTCCGTAAATATTGGGACAGCGACACAATTCTCATCTTTTTGGCGACACGACAGCGAGTCGCCAAAAAGACTCGCCACGACAATGGATTTGAAATGAAAAGAACAAGATGTGCTGCATCTGCAGACTGTCAGCTTTAATTTGAGGGTATTTAAAAAAAAAAAAAAAAAAAAAAAAAAGAGCAGCAGGATGAATTCTGAAGTATTTCAGGCAATATTCCCCGCTCATATTCAGCCAAATGCTTTAGAACTCATTGGATGGCGCTTCACAGTGCAGATGGACAATGACCCGAAGCATACTGCCAAAGCAACCAAAGAGTTTTTTCAGGCAAAGAAGTGGAAATGCTATGCAATGGCCAAGTCAATCACCTGACCTGAATCCCATTCAGCATGCATTTCACTTGCTGAAGACAAAACTGAAGGGAAAATGCCCCAAGAACAATCAGGAAGTGAAGATGGTTGCAGTAGAGGCCTGGCAGAGCATCACCAGGGATGAAAGCCAACGTCCAGCGATGTCTATGTCTATATGTAATTGACTGCAAAGGATTTGCAACCAAGCATTAAAAAGTGAAAGTGATTGTTAATTTGTCCCATTACTTTTGTGGTCCCTTAAAAAGTGGGAGGCACATATACAAACTGTTGTAATTCCTGCACCGTTCACCTGATTTGGATGCAAATAACCTCAAATGAACGCTGACAGTCTGCAGTTAAAGCACATCTTGTTCGTTTCATTTCAAATCCATTGTGGTGGTGTTTAGAGCTGAAAAGATGAGAATTGTGTCGAGACACGTACGACCGCGTCTCAACAGGAAACAGAAGATTGCAGCAGAGAACAGGGAGTGATTTCTCCACTGAGGGATGACTGATCAGCTGCAGGCAAAATACCTGAATGACGTCGCCGGTGGGAGCACCCGGCGGCCCCTCCATGCTGGTCGTGGGCACTGCTGGGTTCATGGCTGGAGGCGAGAACTGCTGCTGCATGCCCGAGTAGGGAACCTGGGCACCGTGGGGCCCCTGGGCCCCGGCCTGGGGGCCCCCAGACGGCACCGGCTGCGCCTGAGGGTCGGCGCCCAGGGGAGACATGATGGGGGCCGTTATGGGTGCGGGAGGGGTGTAGCTCCCCGGAACCTGCTGGATGACGGCAAGCCGCGGGTTACTTTGAGGGACTACACCGCTTTGGTTGTTGGAAGTGCAGAATCCAATTGCCACTAATCAACACTTATTAGGATATTTTAATGAAAAAAAACCCCACAAGAAATCACGGCTATCTTTCAAACCTACCTTCTTCTTTGACGCTCTGTTTAGGGCTGGAGGGTCGTTCCAGCCGTTCTGAGGCCCTACATGGGAAAAAACAACAACATCGCAATCATTCACTCTGCCTTGGAACAAGCAGAATGCACCGCGCTGAATTTAAATGACTGATTTGATTTGTGAATTTCGTAGCTGTTAGCTTAGCCACACGTAGCAAAGTCTTGGAAAAAAGGTAATATGTCTCCAATGGAAATATTGGCTACTTGGGATTCATAAGTGGGAAAATTTAGGTTGTTTATATTCCAATATTAAAAACATAAACGCAGTGTATTTCCCAAATGGCGTCTGCGGAGATTCATTCATCCAGGTAGGATTTTATTTTAAAGCACTGGACGTACAGAACAAATCTATCTCTGGCTCACACACTGGGCTGTCATGTGACCCTTATGTTATCTAGAACTGCCAGAGCTGCTTCCTGCAGACCAAACACCTGATGACGGTGATGCCATCAGATGTCTTGTCCAGTGTTTTAAAATAAAATCATTTTCAGAAGTATTTCCCCAAAATCATTCAGCACTGAAGGCCTTCAAATCGACGGAGACGTGTTCATCACCACATTGCTGATCGTGCAATTGATTGCAACATCGAAACACTTCTCCATGAAAGAGCATAAAGCAGCTGATCAGCCCGAGGAGCAACCCAAGCCGTGCAAATTTGTCTCTGTGAAAACGCCATTACAACGTTCAACCCTGAGTTAAAATCACTCTCTTGTTACTTTCAATTGCAATGTAATTAATGGAGTCTGATGAGGAACATTCATCGGCTTTTGTTTTATTGATTTGCCTGGGCTATTAGAAACACCCTGCAGTGACCTGCTGAAACATTTGAACTTGTTGCTGCAATTAACTGAAGTTCAAAAAAATAAAGAGGAAGTGAAAACCGGAGAGGTTTCAGTTTGTGAGGAGGAGGAGGAGGAGGGTTGATCAGAGAGGCATGCAGACCTGTTCTCCGAGAGGCCGGGGTCGGCCAGGGCTCAGAGCTATGCTGTGTACCTGAGACTCCGCACGGTGGAGGTGGAGGAGGCATGTATGACACAGGAGATCCTGGACCGCCATGCTGAAAAGAGGCTCCGGACGACGGCGGAGCGGAGTAGGACGAGGAGTAGGACGAGGAGGAGGAGGAAGGAGTGGGAAAGAAGGGAGCGTGGGAGGAAGGAGAAGAGGACAGGCACTGGCCGACGGGAGGCTGTCCGGGATAGGCCGGAGGCGTCGGCTGAGAGGGGACGGGCTGAGTGTACTGAGAGAGGAAGCCGGGGGGCTCGGCAGCAGGAGGATGAGGATGAGGATGAGGATGAGGAGGGGCGGCGGAGGAGGAGTACTGAAGAGGCTGATAGATAGAAACGCCCCCAGCTCCAGGCGGGTACTGGCTGACCTGGGGGTAGGCTGCGGGTCACACAGAAGAACACGGAGGCCAACAGGTTAGTGGACAAGCGAGTCATGCAATGGGACAAAAGTGTTTCTCTACTGAGTTAAGAAGACGGCGCATGCGAGAGTTGGAGAGCATGAACGCGACACTGTGACCTAGTGAGAAGAATGAATGCAAACTGCTCATATCCAGGAAGCACGACACAACAGGACTGGGTTACAACTGTTTGGTTTAGCAGGTCTGTTTGACAGCATCTGTTCGCTCTCGTGGGTTTTATTGTCTTTTTTCGTCCAAAATAAAACTGACGTTATTGCATGGCTGAAGGACATGCAAGTGGGTCGGTCCACTAACGTTTCAATCAGGTTTTGCTGTCTGCCTAGTGTGGTAGTACTCGAGTCTCGCGCTCATCTTGGAGGCATTTTCACTTGGTCTTGTCTCAATCTCGGAATCTGGCGAACTCTGGATTTTTTTGAACAAAACAAGTCCGGACTCAGCCGACACTGCAATGACGCGATAATAACGAAAAAGAATCCAGCTGCTGCGGTTTACGCTCTGTTTGTGACACCCAGAGTGACGCATCCCCTTATTCCTAGTTTATTATTATTATTTTTTAATTTTATGAAGCAAAGCTGTTTTTTTGAAAATGGTTCAAAATAGTTGGCAAAGCAGCAAAACTTTAAAGAAAATTACTAAAAGAGACCTTGCTGCCATTAGATTTAGAAGCAAACTTGAATTTAAAAAACATACTGGCCATTTTTTTTCTGTTTTGTTGTTATTTTTCTTTGATATATAAACTTTTGGTCTTGTCTCGATCTTGTTACTCTGTAGTCTTGATAATGTCTTGGTGTCAGTTTGGCGTGGTCTTGACTACAACACTATGTCTGCCTACATATCAAATGAGCAACACACAAACTAGACCCCGACTCGATCTCCAACAAGCTGCAACGCATTTGAAACGAAGTGAACCAAATGGACCGAATCGTTCATGTCATGTCATGTGACACAACCTGGGTGACTTTCCGAGGAAGGCAGAAGCTGCCATCGAAACATGTCAAGGTACGAAGAGACCATCTAAAATAGTCATGTGTTTCTGTTACAAGAGCAAGAGATAAATGACTCAAGGCCTGAGCCTTTGTTTTTTTTTTTAGGAGACTCCAGCTTCAAATATTTTTCCAAGCTGTGGGAAGATTTTCAGGCGTGAAACACTCACGCTGGTACTGATGGGAGAACATGTACGCAGGGGTGGAGGAGGGCGGGGGCGCAGCGGCAGAGCCCGAGGGCGGCATCCCGTAGAGGGGCTTCGAAGGCTCCACCTGTGGAGACACATTTAGAAGGGGGACGTGCTTTCACCTGGGTCATCACCTGGGTTCATTGACACACTTTGATGTGAATGGGAGGATTGTGGAGCGACAGAAAGACACACAGAGCAACGAGGAGCGGGCGCGACAGGGTTGCAGGTTCCTCCCTCGCTAAACTCATCCCCAGCTGGAGGGCCAGCAAACCTGCTGGTGCTCACAGTGGACGGCAACAGAACGGTGGGAGGAGCCTTGTGCCGAGTTGCACAGCTGGGCTTGGTTTACTCCTTTTGAATAGAGCACTAAACAGAAAAGTGGACGGATGAGGTCCCGCATTAAATCCATCTTCCAGATTTACACTTGACCAAGAAATCTGCATTTTTAGCCTTCTGCATCGTCTCTCTCTCTCTCTCTCTAGAGAGAGAGAGAGAGAGAGAGAGAGAGAGAGAGAGAGAGAGAGAGAGAGAGAGAGAGAGAGAGGAATATAGTCAGTGTCTGGCTGGGGGGTATCAATGAGCAATCAGCTCTCTGTGACATCATGAAGGG
The DNA here is from genome assembly GCF_046127955.1 of Nelusetta ayraudi. Taxonomy (NCBI): domain Eukaryota; kingdom Metazoa; phylum Chordata; class Actinopteri; order Tetraodontiformes; family Monacanthidae; genus Nelusetta; species Nelusetta ayraudi. The sequence goes on from NW_027466076.1 coordinate 9,161,160, forward strand.
CGGGTACCCAGCAGTCATTGACAGGCTGTGGACACATTTTACTGTTAGAAAGCGTCGCTACAGAGAATCTTGCATAATATGGGAATATTTTCTATGTATTTATTTAACTTTTTTTTATGTAAAGACTTAATTTAATTTGATAAATTACCTGACAGTGAATGCAACATGCCGATATCCGAGAGATGCTGCCAAGCTAAATTTTGTTGTATTCTGTACAATGACAATAAAGCTTCTTCTTCTTCTTCTTTAAATGAGCAAAGTATCAATACAGTAACACTCAAAGCTTGAGCAACGTGAGAAGCATTTCAGCAGAAACAATACAGGAGAATCCTGCAACTATTTGAATGTGTAAATATGCACATATTTGCATATTCACTTATGTAAATGCCAAGCCTTAAAGGTTTTCGTAGCCTTTGATTAACGCTGCCCTCTTTCTGCAGTGGGGATTATTGCATAAAATGAAATGCAGGGAGGAGAAAAAGCAGGAGAGTTGGGCCAAAGCATCAGCAGAAGCAGCAGAGGACATGAGTGTGAGGGCACAGTGGGCGTTGGTAGTACCTGGTGGTCTGGGGCGCTCCCTACTTGAAGAGGAGGAGGAGGGAGAGTGGGGAGGGCAGTGGGAGTTTGATTACTCCAGGAGGTGACAGTGGAGGCGGCCCCCACCTGAAGCACAACAGAGACACATGGCGCGCACCGGTGATCATTGGCAGGGAGGGGGAGGGGTTGGGACGGCGACAGGTGGAGGGAGGGAGGAACCGCAACGTGTAGCAACGCCACAACCAAACACGACGCCAGGGTTCAAATGACACGAGCACAGTCGAGCCAAAACTGTCGAGGGACGACAAGGTTGTTGTTTTTTTTTTGCACTCACGCAAAATAAAGCAGCGAGTGTTGACGCTTCGTGTTTATTCAGCGATCAACATGTGATTTAAACCCTGGCGGGAATGGAATATCACACTAATGGAGTGACTAAGACATGACAGCGATGATAGCACCACCATGTGGTCAGGGTGTGATCTGCAGCAAAAGCCCCAGTCTGTCCCCCAAGTTGACTGAACCCCTTAAAGCTAGAGCAGTGTAAATCATGGCGCCCCCTGCTGGTGACTTGCCCGTTTTCCTTTTAAAACAGGTTAAAAAAAATAATTACTGCGGCGTAAGAACAAGAAAAAAAAAGAAATTAAAAAAACCTGCATGTGTAAACAACGTGAAGGCGGAGGGACTTACGGGTTGGTAGTACAGCGGCGGCTGAGCTGGCACTGAGGCGGCAGGCGCTGCTGGAGCTGCAGCTGCGGGCTGAGGCACCACGGCGGGCTGGACGGGAACGAACGGATGTCGCACCACAGGCTGAGTGTGGGCGGCCGGCTGAGGCTGAGTTCTGTGCTGCTGGGCTTGCGCCGGGGCGGCCGGGGTCACCGGGGTCGGCGCCTGCTGCGGGCCCAGAGCCCGGCCGAGACGCTCGCGGAGTTGCTGGATGGCGACCTGCAAAAGGAGGGTCACGAACCGAGGTCAGGTAAGAACGATAAAATGATCCATCGCTGCCTTCATGTCGACCCCGAGTGTGCTTGTGCTGTGTTGTACTACGTTACCTATGCTGTGCTATGTTACGTTACGTGTGCTGCACTATGTTACATTATGTCACGTGTGCTGTACTATGTTACGTGTGCTGTCCTATGTTACATTACATTATGTTACCTGTGCTGTACTATGTTAAGTTCCGTGTGCTGTACTATATTAAGTTACATTACGTTACGTGTGCTGTACTACGTTACGGTACATTACGCATTCTTATGCTACGTTACGCTACGTTATGTTACTGAATGTTATGTTAGCTTACGCTACGCAATGTTATGCTACATTGCGTTATGCTATGTTACGTGTTACCTTAGTTTAGTATCTTATTTTTTCTTAAAAATACGAAATGAGTGTGATACTGCAGCCTGTTTTAATTAGCGAGCTAAGCCACAGCTGCAACGCCACGTGGCATTTACAGGGTTCCCACTCATTTTCACTGACAACATCTCAAAACTTTTCCATGACCTTACCTGCAACCTGTACATACAGAATTTTCATACTAAAAAGACCTGAACCCTTTGCCAATGACCCCATAGTAGTTTTGTTTGGTCTTCAGTGTAATAAAAAGCTGATACTAAACTAAGGCCAGCGCATTGCCTCCGTTAGGGTAGAACAACAAACAGATTCTGCTAGTTCGTAAGAGGCAAAGTCAAATATCACGACCTTTCCAAAACTTTCAGTGATTTTTGAAAAAGTTCCTTTCCACCTGCTTTTAGAAAGGCTCAAATCTGCCGCAAGTCGCAGCAATTTAAATACTGCAGCAGTTTGTGCTGCAAAGAAGCTTGGGATATTAATTTCTGAAAAAGAGTCCCTGATGCACATTAAGACGTTATATATTTAATAGGATTTAAAATGGTACCCCAAAGCGCTTTACAATGACCTCTCGTTCACCCATTCACTCACACACCAATGGGTGGCTGCTGCCATGCAAGGCGCTGCCAGCCCCATGGGAGCAATTTTAGGGTTAAGTGTCTTGCCCAAGGACACTTCAACAGACTGGGATGGAGTGGGATTTGAACTGCCAACCTTTCAGCTCTACCTTCTGAGCTACATGATAATAGTATTTTGAAACCTGCAAAAGGCTGGTAACAGCGGAGCGCATTGAGGAGTTTGCTTCCCCCACCTGGTTGGTGTTGTCAGGCAGGTAGCTGATGGCTGTGGACAGGCTGCCCTGGGACGCCAGCAGGTTGGCGTACAGGCTCATCTTCTCGGCCAGTAGGATGCCGATGGCGGCGGGGCCCGACTGCTTGGTCTGCTCCACAGCGCGCCGCAGCACCACCACCTTCTCCACCAGGTCCTAACAACGCATTAGTCACATCAGTACACAAAACACCTCTGGTGAAAACAGGCTCCTGCCGGTTCATTTTTAGGTTGTCCTGTTCTAACACGACTGCATAACGCTGGATAAACTCAGCTGGCTTCCTTTAGACAGGAGACAGCAATTTTATTGCTGTCAATTCATTTTCAAATGCATTGATTTTGATTGTTGTTTGACACAATTTTTTGTTCCATATGTACCTAGATATGCTCTGCAGAGCTCTGTCCTTTTTTTCTTTTTAGTTCCCTTTGCTTCCAAGGAAGTTGAAAGGAAGGATTTTATGGCCCAAGATCCACCTGATTGGAATAGCTTGCCTCTGACTATCCGTCTTCTCTGCTCTTTTCCAGTATTCAAAAAAAGCATTGTTTTCACATCTTCAATCCGAGTGTCGGTGCCTCTCATAATCAATCCTGACTGTTTTCTCAAGTCGCCTGTTGAACGCCCCTTTACGTTTTGAAAAGTGTGTTTCCAGGCTGCTTTAAATGATCCAGTAAACAATGTGAAAATGAATTAGTAAATTGAATAGGGTTGCTACTACTTACTGTCCTGTTCTGTTTTTGTTTGTTTTGTTTTTGTCTTGCTCTTTGCATGTAACTTTGTCTGACATTGTTGTGTTGAGGTATTATGTTTTGGACCGCCTTGAAAACAAGATGGTGCATCTCGAGGTGTTCATCCAATCTCACCTGAAGTGAGAGTGGGCACTGTCCGTCCTGAGCACTGGTCCAACACACCACCAGTTTCTCCACGTTGCCGGCGCAGATGTAACACAGGCAGGCCTGAGTTCGCAGCTCGGCATCGTCTGCCGCCTCCAGTCTGTCCCCGAGCAGGTCTGTGAAGGGAGGGAAGGTGGAGTCAGGGGGGGAGGTGGTTGGGGGTTTCCTGCTCAGATTGCGTTTGAATTCTGGCACTGACCGCAGAGCGAAGAGAACTCCTCAGGCTGGGCGTAGGTCATGACGGCAGCCAGGGCCTCCTTCCAGTTCTGCAGGTCGCACGTCTTTAGGATGTCGTGCCAGTCCCTCATCACCACTGCGCTGATCAGCTACCAGAAGTAGGGGGAGACAATGATTAGCTCATCTATAATAAAACTCGTCATCCAAAATCTGTAGGCAATAAAAGTCTTCTGGTCGTTACTTTGGTTATCTTGCTGTGCGTTTTGGCAAAGTATTTCTTCTGGGTTTTCTCCAGGAGCTCCGGCCCTCCAGCAATGGCCAGGATGATGCTGTCCGCCATCCTGTTGTCGTGCAGACAGAGCTCCACGGCTCCCTCGTAGTCTCCGGTCAGCAGGGCCTGCGTGATCAGGCCGTCCAGATCTGACGGAGACGTGGTTTTAAAACAGCTTTTCCACGAAATACGGCCAAAGGTTTAACTCCATATATTCTCGGGGGAGGGGGGGAAGGGTCGTCACCTTTGCTAATGCTCAAGCTGACGCCGCTCTGCGCCGGTGTTGGAGCTGCAACCTCGTTGGGCTCCTCTACCGGAGCTGAAGCCTCAGCGGGGCTGGGCTCCTCCTCGACCAGTGCCACCGTCTCCACCGTCTCCTGAAGCACCGGAGGGAAAGTTCTCATTCACATTTGAAACACTCACAAGTGCAACCCAAAGTTGACAGGAGTGACAGTGACTTGAATCAGAGAAAACATGTGGTGATAAAAGTACACTAGTAAGCTAGATGTACAGTACTGTACCGCTCAGCCTTGCGTTTCATTGCAGGTGCATCAGCTAGAACTCACTGCGCTCTGTATGAAACTGTATAGTGGTCCTCCCTCATGCATTGATTTTTATTGCTAAGGGGCTCATTGGTTAATTTACTTAACGTATCAAATTTCCTTTTTTTTTTTTTTTTTTTAACCACAATAGTGTTTACAGCACTAGATAATCAACTAAAATATTATTAAGCACACCATCAACAAGAACAGAACAGGGTAAAACAGCTTCTTTTTCATCATATGCACCAAAAGTCTGGAAATGAATTTCAAGCCATTTTAAATCTGGAAACTGTTCCACCTCTCAGCACTTTTAAGAGTCTTTTAAAATCAACCTTGAGTGAAAAATGTAACTGTTTTTTAATCTTATGCCTTTTAAGAGCTGTTGTCTGTGTTAGCTTGTAATACCTTAGCTAATTATCAGTATGCTCTAGTGTGTGAAGCATGTCATCTGTGAGCGTGTCTTTTGTGTATCGTGTAACTCCTTGCCGTTGTCTTGGCCAGGACTCCCAGGAAGAAGAGTTCTTGTAACTCAATGGGAGCCTTTCCTGGTTGAAGAAAGGTTAAAGAAAATAAAAAATAAAATAAAACACACGGCACCTCTGCTAGAAGGATCTCTTCCTCCTCTTCTGCTTCAGCCTCGGCGGGACCCAGGTCTACGTCTTCTTCCAGTTCGCTGTGCAGCTCCAGCGCCTCCGCCGACTCCTCGTCCTCAAGGTCGGGGTCGGGGGCGGAGTCGGGTTCCTGTGCCGCCTCCGGCTGAAGGTTTGCAGCGGCAATCATCTCAAACGTCGCCTCGGGGGTGTCGGTGAGCGGCGCAAAGCCGAGGTCCGGCAGCGGCTGCAGGCTCACCGGTGCAGGCTGCTCAGCCTGAACCTTCACAGGGATGAGAGTCAGGCAAGAGGAAGTAACCGGGAAAAATTAAAAGAGACCAGAGGCTAAATAAAGTGGCGGCAGTTCTAGTATGACAAAATACCTGTGGAGCGGCTGCAGGCTTTTCCTCAAGTGCTGCTGATATCTGACAAAACCACAGGGCACGGTTATCACAGGGTGCTCAGAAACAATTCATAGATGGATTTCTTTCTATTTAGGTTTATATTGTCACACAGATAGGCTGTATATTGCACATTTGTTTGCTTTTTTTTTTTATTAACTTTTGTTGACTACCTTCTTGTTTTGTTTTGTTTTAACGCTAAGTAGAGAGAACAATGATAAACCGGAGTCTGGAGTTTGGAATGCACAAACTTGGCCAATAAAGCTGATTCTGATTCTGATTCAGTGTGCAGTAAATACTAGTTTAGAAACTTACCTTTAAGGCAAGCTCTTCTTTGTTGTAGCCCAGGAGTTCCAGGTACTTACAGCGGATATCGCTCTCAAAATTGGCCTGAAAACACAAGACAGGCAAAAACACGCAATCGCTATCATGGCTGCATTGACTACAATTGTAGTTTAAGGGTCATTCAGGAAACAAAATCTTTCTTGACACCTTGAGAAAAGACCAGACGGTCTTTTCAAACTCGTTTCCGGCAGCGTCGATCTTCTCCTTGCAGAAGTCCACGAAGCTGCCGGCGCCCAGGGTGGCCTGCAGCTGCTCAGAGCGCTTGAGGAACTCCGTCTCCGTCACCACCTGACTGACGTAGACCACGTGCGAGCTGGGCTGCTGAGGCTGCTGGGTGTTCGGTTTTGCGTTTTCCAGGGACACCAGCTTCCCACCAAACTGAGGAGAAAAGAATTTTAAAAAAGGGGCAAGTTGAATTGAACTGTTTACGACATTCGTGAGAAAGGAAAGGCTGAATGGTAAAACTGGACTCACGGCAAACGTAGCTCCAACAGGTCTGCGGATCCACTTGGGAGGCTTCTTCAGCGGCACGCTGATGGCGGCGGGGGCAACAGTCTGCGGCAGCTGCAGGGGAGGCAGCGCTTGTCCAGTTCCGAAAGGATCCATGTTCCCGAAAGAGTTGCTTATCTGCGACAGAGACCGAGAGTCAAGTTGGACACAAGGAGAAATGCAGGAGGTGCTGAGGCGAAGGACATCCAGGTTTAAATGTCCCGCAATGCTCTGATTTGAGAGGCTTCAGCTTCCTGTTAAAACGTGATGCTTTGTTGCACACATTTAAATAATTTTGCATTTTTCATGGGACCTTAAATGATGATGCTGTGCAATGGTTCTGAATTGCCAATTAAAAATAAATGGGTTTTTTTTGAGGAGATTTAATGTCACCTGATCCGCATGTCTCTGACTCTGCGCCTGGCTGCTGCCACCCATGATGGAGTAGATGTCGATGTGGCCGTCAAAGCCTGCGGCCGACAGCACGGCTGGGTTCCTGGGGCACCACTGGATGTCGAAGCACCACTGACTGCTGGTGGGCAGCTCGTACAACACCTAGACATCATGAAAAATAACGGTCATATAATAATTTCTCAAGCGTGGAAAGATTCATGAGAGACTGAGGGAATATGTTTGACCACAGTTGGGATCAGTCGTTACCTCTGCTGTATTAGGATTCCAGCACAGGATCCTGCTGTCTTTACCACAACTGAGAAGAAGCTCAGGATCGGCCAAACTCCAGGCAATGGCAAGGACACCCCTGTTCATAAAGGCCGGTATTATTGCAGTTATCACAGGATGCTCAGAAACACAAGGCCATTCAAATAAAATTAAAAAAAAAAATCACAAAATAAATGGACAAGTGAGTAATTTCTCAATAGTTTAAATCAGATTATTTTCATCAATATTAGAGCAGATTAAAAGCTTGACTAATATTGCCTATGCAGCCTTGGTTAAAAAAAAAAAAAAAAAGTCAATAGGATCATTTACCGGGTGTGATTCTCCAAAATCTTGAGAGGCGAGGTAGCAAAGCGCAAGTCCCACATCTGAATGACGGGCATTCTGTCGTCCTCTGATGCCAAGACCAGCTGAGTCGCCACTTCTGGGTTCCAGGCCAGTCCAGAGCAGTGCATCTAAAAACAAGGACAGGCAGATGGCACAAGGCAGTGCAAGATGAGAATGTGGGAAATTTCTCCATGCGGCACCCGAGGTGAAGAGAAATCACGTACTCGGTTGCTGTGGTCGCTGACTTTGATGATCAGGTCGTTCTTGCGGAGGTCCCACACTGAGGCTTTCCCGCCTGGACTGGCTGAGGCCAGGATGTGTTGGACTTGTTTGTTCCATGACACACAGCTGATGTCCTCCACTGGCTTTTGAAACAAAAACATTTTAGAACATGATTTACAAGCTAAAGGTGACGATAATCCGGTTATGGAACAGCGTGATGGACAAAAGAAGAAGATTTTTTTTTTTTTGCTCAATCCAGATTTTTGATGTTCTACTAGAGTTTTGGATAAAAAATAAAAAGGTATTTTAAAAGAGGGTTTAAATGTTTGAAAGCTAAAACATGATCGAAAAAATGAAATGAAATACCTGAGTTTTCGGTCCTGGTGCCATTGGAGAGCCAAAGTTATTCAAGTCCCAAATGTAGATTTCAGACTCATTTCCACCCGACGCAACAAGATTTGTCTAGAGGATAAATTTTTTAAGATTCTTGCGTTCATCCAAAAATGCAGATATTACATTATGAACACATTTCACTTAAAAACGACAGCGATCTCAGGCTTACTTGAAACGGGTTGATGTCCAGAGCTCTCACTGGTCCTATGTGCTTGTCACTTTCAGCAATGATCACGTCACTCTCTCCAGCCATGATCTTTGCTGGATCGTAGAGGATGACGTTGCCGTTCTCGCCTCCGGCAATGAGGACGCCAGATGGGTGGCCGCCTGCGTCCATTCCATAAGGACCCCAGACCAGTTTGTGGTATCTGTGGGTGGAGCGCGCATGATGAACAGATGCACTCAAGGGAAAGAGTCAACAAGAGGAGCGTGCTCAGCAGTTCTGGGGACCTGTGAGAGGAGGAGAAGCTGCCGCATGACTTCATGTCCAGTGATGGGTCACTCAAGTCCAGCTCAAAAAATTCCAGGGATGCATTGGTGCTGAAGGAAGCATCCAGCTGCTGGGCTGATGTCCCTGCAGAGGTAAGAGACGGGACACTTTAAAAACATAACACATTATGTGCTCTAGCTAAGAAGTAAATACAGAGGCGAAAAGCAATAATAATCATTTCAATAGGCATATATTTCAATCATCAAATAAACAACAGCAATTATATGTTAAATGCAAACTGTAGCTAAGAAAACATGGACCAGAGAAACAAACAGATAAGGAGTGAGCTCACTTAAAGTCTGACAGGTTTGACTGAAATGACAGATCTTGTTAAAACACCAGAGAGACTCGCAGTAGCAGGTCTATGCCAGTCGCTTGTGGCGTGCCCGTACCTGTCGCCAGGAAGACGGGATGGTGCTGTGCAGGACTCCAGCTCTGGATGGCTGTGCGGTTGATCTCTTTGAGTTTCATCCTGGAAAAATAAGCTCAGTGAGGACTACAGAGCGCTAACGCGACAATGTCATGATTTTATTTGTATGCATTTCCATGTTGTTGCAGCAGGACCTACCAGAGCTTATCACCTAGCACAAAAGGCTGAATGTTTTCAACTACAATGTGTTGCTGTAAACTCCTATACACTATAATCTAAGACCTGCATACACACATTGTCAACTAGGATTAAAACAAACCAACAAAATACAGAATTAATGCAATTCAAAAACATGGAAACCCAATACCTTGTTAATATTTTCGTTATTCAATTAAAATTTGTTCAGCTATATGCCTTTCTATTACCTTGACTAACATTTATTTCTAAAGAGGTCCATATCGCTCTCTCTCTCTCTCTATTTTTTTTTTTTTTTTACATAATACAAATGCAGCATCATAATATCTCATCATAAACATGCAATACCAATGAAAGTTGCCCGAACGGACCGTGTGTTGCTACACTGTTGTGTCTGTCTAGGTTTTAACGATAGGTCAACGTTAGGTGGCAGGAAGGGAAAACGTGTTTTCTCCGAGAGGTCGTAAAGAAGCTTACTGGTCAAGATGTGGCCACTGGGTAAGTGGTTTATTAACCCTATCCGTTACACACAAAGGCCCGGTTGACCCCGGCTATTATTGCAATATTTATATGTGCACTATACGGCTACCTTGCAGCAATGACATTACACGTCTTGAGCTTTAAAACGACACGTTAAGGAACCGGCGAAAGCATTGCGACCAAAGGTTACCACTCGCCGAGGGAAAAAAAACTATATAACCAGCTAGCAGGAAGCTAACAGCTGACTGACCAATTAAAAGCCTCAAAGCACCGCCAATAAGGAGCAGCCGGCGTAGAGACGTGAAAAGTCCAAAGGCGGAAATCGACATAACGCCGGTAACTTTTTTATAAACCTAGAATTGAGGGCGTAGTGCGTGTACAGCATGTCCTACACAGCTGAGAGGCATATGCGATGTTTTACGCAGCTAGCAGCCAGACGATAACAGTGAGGAGTGTCACACACTCACAGAAAACCATACACAGTTCTCATTACTTCACTCAAGCCGCTTACCTTCCTGTGTTTGCTCCTTCCTTACATGAACACACATATACAACTGTTGACGAGCACAAACGCCCTCCACGCGGAGTTCCCCTTTCGGTTGCTCGAGAATCTACGACCGTGAAAAGCAGAAGTAGGGGCTACCAGGTCCTTGCTACGAACTCAAGATAGACTTCCACGTCCCCACTGGTCTCCATCAACGTGGCACTAGGCAACAGTCTCCTCCCACGAAGAAGAACAAGTTCCGGGGGACGTCTACGCATGAACGGCAGCTAACATGCTAACTGTGAAGTTTGCATTTTTGCCAAAGGCGTCCCTATGTATTTGCGATTTACCCTTATAATTTGGCAGGGTAGATATAGTTTACGCCAGAGTAAAAGTGTAGTCATTAAAACACAAAATAATATCTCGAAACAAAACAGGGGTTTGAATGATACATTTGATTCATACTATATATTCGACCCCTATCTAAAGTATCGTCTTGTTCACTTCTGCAGCATCGAGAGTGACCTCCAGTCATGTACCTGAACCTCACCTTGAGACTGGTACGATAAAATGCAATAACGCATTCTCAAAATCACATAAAGCCAGTTTTATGTGAAAAATTATTTTATTAATTTACAGAGTATTCATTCATTCAGTTAAAAAATAAAAATAAAAATGTTAAAATGACTACATACAACTAGTAGCGATCACTAGAGGGAGCCCTTACCCTAGTCTTACTATCATTGTCTGAGACAGTGACAGAAAAGTTTCTCATAAGGACTAGAGGGCTTCACAGTGGTTCTATGGTTAACATGTACTTCCTTCCAAACCTTTTACATGTAAAGACCAATTAGACTATGATTCCTTGTGGTGTATGTTCAGTAGTTTTCTAAAGCGATAACACTGTCACAGTTGTGCGTTTTGGATTATCCATACACTGATTCTCATAAAGTTAGACACTTTTTTTTAACTGCTCCTTGATAGCTCCAAACAAATGTAATGCATGCATTTGTTTTATGTTTTTGTGGATAATTGAGATACATAATGTAATCATTCAACTTGGTCCAAAGTGATTACTGATACATTTAAATGGGAATAAACAGAGCATTTTACCTGAAAACCAAATCATTCTAACTTTATGCAACAGTTATTTCCTCTACCTTTCTACATTTGCCTTAAACAGCTCTATTTTCAAATACTTTTACCATTAGTGTTAAAACGTATATGATCTTTTTTTTTTTTTAGGGTGGAAGACCTTCTTAAAATGATCGACTGTGCTATGTGTTTCAAGTTTATAACAAACTTTAATTAATTCATAATGGCTATTATTCTAAAAAGGATGTTAAATGTGTGTTGTTGTTTGACCTGTATTTGCATCCCATTTTTTTCTTCCATTAGCCGAAACACCCCTGAGGCACTTAAACTGAACCAGTCTGCAGGGTGTAGCTGAACTGTCACTTTTACATCATAATGGAAATCCTTGACTTCTTGCATTCAAGATTGAAAATTAGAAGTTTGGAGTGCACAACTTTATGTGTCGATCTTTGTCTGTGATTCAGCAGTGAATGCGTTAAAACGCGCATCAGTTAAATAAAATTGATTGATCAATTCACATTGATTAGCTTAGTCTGATTACTTTATGCTTTCTGTCATTCGCTACCAACATCTTAATTCATTCATAAAGTTCAGGTCATTCTATACTGTCTGTCTGGTCACTGCTCCCTGTGTTCATCTGGATCAGTCCAATTAGAGATGAGATGGTGCCCATGAGTCCCACCAGCCAGTTGGGGAAGTGCCCCGCCCACAGGAAGCCGGGTGGCATCCAGTGGATGGCGTTGCTGAGGTCGGCCATGCTGCTGACGACAGACAGAAGTTCCCGTCTCATCTTTCTGTGGAGGTGGGAGTGACTGCCAGAGGGGAAACAGACTGTCATGTCCTACACTTCCAAACAACATTCCATTGTGGGAGAATTCTGCTCCACATGAGCAGCAAGCAAAAGTTTTGATAAGGCACCTGCTGGCCCTGCCGTCACCCTCGTAGCTCCTCAGCTTCTTCTTTAGCAGCATCAGAACTCGGAGAGATCTAAAAGGGCGAAGCACTGACGTGACTCAAGTATATACTTTGCACCATGAGGCAGCAGCTGGTTTTACAGTTTGATGTTTGCCGTTTGATGAAAGCTGATGTCACACCTGAGTATTCCCAGTAACAGCGAGCTTCCCCACAGGACTGTGCAAAGCAGCCACCACTTGTCAGACTTGACCTTGATTAGTTCGGCGTCGGCGGCCCACGCAATGTGCTCACATGGGTAGTAGAGCTGGTCAGCCACGTTGGTCAGCACAGAGATCCAGCGGACGCCAGCGTCTGCCTCCTTTAAAGGGAAAGCATGGATAAATTCTCCTCTAACTTTAAGGAAAGTTGCTATGAGAGCTTTGTGCAAAATGCTGACTACATTGCAGCAAAAATAATCAGTAAAATTTTGTTGAGAGGGTGTGCACTACTTGAAAACAGAGAAGTGTGCTGTTACCCCAACTCCGGTTCCATAGCTATGGGAGTAGGCCAGCATAGACAGGTCGTCAAACAGTCTCAGAACAGTTCGGCAGTGGCTAAGCTGAGCAGAAAACAGCAGCAGTCTCTTCCCCAACTGCTGCAAAGAGACATCAGCATCTGGCTTCCTGGAGAGAACTCCACCAATCAGCTGGGAGCCATAACAGGCTGTCCTGATCTGGGAAAACAAACAAACAAACGAACAAAAAGAGATTGCACCAGGTAACAGATCTGTTCAAAATGTTTTTTTTTTTTTTTTTTTTAATTTAAGCCTTTGCCTCTGGCAAAGCTGTGGTTTTTGTAACACTGGAGCAAATTTTTTCCCTCTTAGATCTTCACTGTATTACATGGTTATGGTTTGCTGGTAATTGCAAATAAACAAACAAATAAATAAATAAATAAAAGGCTTTACTGATGCCCATGCTCATATATGATGACATCAACATGTACGCACATTATGATTTTATGCAAAAGTTCAGATTGTTTTGACTAAGCAGCTTTAAAGCTGAATTGCATTTGTTAAAGCAGCAACCTTAAGAAATGAAATGTTTTCCCCCCTTGTGCAGCGCGATAGTACTCACCACTTTGTCTCTGCCTCGGTAAGACTCCAACAGCCGCACAAGTGACTCCATAGACTGCTGTATTTCAGCCTCTCTCAACTCTGACCCAAAGGCTGCCGCACAAACATCTCCAGTTAAAAACACGACTAAGCAGGCAGGCTGTCAGCTGAACTTTGAAACAGGAAGTAGCAATGTAGACCAAAGTTTAAGTCGAGGATTGTCGATTTAATCGAACCGTTGCTCCGGAAGGATCCTGCGGACACATGTTATAATGGCGCCCTCTTCAGTTAGGATGACACATTTTCTCAATTTCTCTTTGACTAATGCAGTAAAACATACGTTCTCATAGTGCTCCGTTTTTAAATTGTGTTTTGGACTAAAACCACTTAGCTTTTGTTTTTTCAAATCCACCCATGAAATGTGGGAATCTATGACAGCAATGTAAAGGGACTAATCGATGTATGAAGATTTTTAAGGAGAAAAGTTTCTTAGAATATTTAGAAACATACATGGTGTGCAAAAATTTGAAGTCGGTTCATAAATGTGATAGCCAAATCAATGCATGTGTGGCAGAGCTGTTTATTTATTTATTTATTTTTTTAAATCAAGCATGAAGTTCACGATTTGAGGTAAACAACTGTATTTCAGCCACTCAAAAAAATATCTGTTATATGTACAACACAACGTTGAGCATATGGGCCTTAACTGTACCCAGGTATTCAAAACTCATTAACAAACATCACCAGAAACAGACAAAACTTGTATTTATTTTATTGAGAAAAACCTATACAAATACAATCAACACAAACAAGTCATATTTTAGAGCAAGGAGTCCAGACATCAGATGGTCAAACCTAAAAGAGACAAGAAAGTAAAAGAATAGAGAAAGGTTAAAAACAACAGCATCAGGCAACAACTGGATCTCTCTAAATGGACACCAAACCCTCATTTTAAGTACGTCTGTAATCTCTCCCAGACACAAGAATGGGTCAGATGGGTAGTGATTGGTATAATCATTGGGATAACTCATTCATTAATATTCAAATGATCAAATTTCAATACATACACTTGAAAAAGTATTCCCGGTCCACAGCCACTTCTTCCAAACCTGTAATACAAATTAACAAAGTAACACATTTCGTTTTAGACACGAGTAATCAAACCTGTAAACGTATATATTATTAAGCCTGATTTTACTGTATTTTAGGTCGAACACTTGGTGCTAACGCCAGAAAATAAACAAGGCAACTCCAGAGCAGTTTAAAACAAGATTTGGCAACATTTAACACTGATGAGATTTTTCCCAGCCACGTGGTCTGTTCACGGAGTAAAATAGCGTCTGAATTTGCTTCTACAAACTGAGCAAAATGAGATTTACTCAAAAACAAATGTTTTTTTTTTTTTCAAGAAGAAAAAGGAAGGGTTAAAAGAAAAAGAAAAAAAAGCGAAAGGCAGTCAACTTTGCCACATGTGCCCGGTGTAAAATAAGGTGAGCTCTGTTACCTGGCAACTATAAACAAATATATTATACATACATAAAGAGAAAACCAAGCGCTCTTCTCGCATGCTATGAGGGTAAATCATATTTTAAAAAAATTAACAAACCTTTAGTGGTGGAATTCAGACAAACGTGCTTCTCCACCATTTCCACGTCCCGTTCCAGAATGCAGAGCTCGTCTTCTTTCCTAGTTCCTTGAAGCTGCTATTTATGGTGCACTACTGCCACCTGCTGCTTCGGAGTTAAAGTCCTCGTCCTCTTGTGCTACTCACAATAGCGCATGAAATCACAATTTTAATGTTTTTTTTTTTTTTTCATTCCCACTACTTGAATTTATTGTACCTGGTAATGTACAATCTACCTATTTTGAGATATAAGATATGAGATGAGCTATGACTCACAGGTACACAGAACAGTTGTGAAAGACATAACAGAAAGAACAGAAAGAAAGTGAGGGTTACTGTGGTGTATAATAACGACAAAATAGGCTGAACTTTGTGACTTTTATTTGTACAAAATTAATTTAGCTATTAAAATTGTTTAGTTCAACAAAAAATGTTGCAGTACGTATTGCAAAATTATTCAAGGAAGTGATTGCACATTGGCATTTTTTGAGATATTTACAACAATTATTTGGCAATACCAAGACCAATAATGACAGTGTTATATATTATTTGGTTGACCGGCAAGTTAATGTCTTGCAACTTTTATGCCTAGTGTGCAGCAGTTCATAGAATTCCAGTCCAAATATAAGAAAAACTATAGTAGACAAATCAAATTAGCATCTTTACACTCAGAAATATACATATATATATATATATATATATTATTATTATTTTTTTTTTTTATTAAATAGTGTATTTGGCCATGATGTTGCTGTCAATGTTATTGATGCTACAACTTTGAAAGAGTGCTGTGTTTTTTGTGAGTTCCAGTTCATGCCCCTAGAGCCTTTAAAACTGAGGAGAGGAGGCTTTAGTGCTGAAGGAAATATCTCTCCACCTCTATATTAGGGTTAAAATGTTTATAGAAGTATCACAGTGATGTGTTTCATAGGACAAACTCAATGAATTAGACGTTCATGTTGACATCATCAATCATAGACAATTTACTGTCGATTTTCTTAGAAGATGTGTTTAAACATGACTGAGCGGAACTGATTCACAAATAGTTACACCTGGTTACTACTGAAATACAAACGTCTCCAGTCTGGTTTGACAAAGGATGTTAAATTGTGTTCCGTGTTCAATTAAATGTTCTCAAGGCTACAATGTGTTACTTGAACGTGCTCACAGCAGACTCCAGGAACGTTTTAGGGCATCCCTAATGAAGTCAAAGAGAAGCCCATCTTGAACTTTCTTGGTAGGGAAAATTCTGCAGAAGTTTCTCAGATGTTCAAACAATTTGCCTGCAAAAAAAAAAAACCCAGAACGAAACACCATTTGAACGTTAACAGCATTCAGCAAGCATCAAACAACTCTGGCGAATTGAAGCGTCCTAAAAGTGTGCAAAAACGTCTCACCAACGGTGACCCCCTCTGTGACCAGCAGCTGGTAAATCTTTTCCAGATCTTCCTTCAGGGTTTCATCCATGAAAGTGAAGAAGGCCAACCCTCGCCTTGCCCTTGCTGCTGCCATCATTTGGATCATGGCTTGAGAAAGAGAGACAAAAAAAAGGTGTTTTATTTATTTATTTATTTATTATTACAGATGTGTTGTGGGGAGGCACTGGCTCAGTCTCACATTCAGAAGGTTACCTTTGAGTTGAGGGTCTCCGTTGAAAGCTCCACAGCCCCACTTGCCTGTGGCAATGTCAGGTTCACCAGCACAAGTTGGCCGGAATCCACAGTAGGCCTTGAGAGACAGAATAAAGGCATGTAAAAATTGATATATATACATATATATATATATATACATATATATATATATATATATATATATATATATTTTTTTTTTTTTTTTTTTTTTTTTTCTAAATGAGAAATTACTTTTCAGGCGTTTTAAAAAAAGAGAGACAAGAACCAATTAATTTAGATTCCGTGCTTCAAATCCAAATAGTTGTTTTGGGGTGATTTTTAATGATTTATTTCTATTGTACGTTTCGACAACATTTTGCTCTGTCTGGATAAAAACATGACCTCACGTTTGAAGGTAGTGTTGGGTATAGTTTTGCATTTTAAGGTCAGATAATACGATGCTCAATATGTGAGCATATATTGAATATTCTACTTTGGTAAGTTCCCTCAACACGCTGTGCATGTTGTACTGCTCCCTCCCTTGGGTGTAGTGCTCAGCGTCAATGGCCAAGATCTGCCTCCTCCTGCGGGCCCACTCATCCCTGAAAAAGGAGAGAGCACCAGATTAACTCACCCCTGCAGAGTTAAGACACATGCACTCAGCTTTTTGTCACAAAAGGCAAGGACCTTGGAACGGAGTCCTCGCAAGGCCCCGCCCACTCGAAGGAATCGCCGTAACCAGTGGAATTACTGAACTTCTGAGAGCCTGATGAAAGACAACGATTATTGTCATTTTTGTTTTAGCACTGAGACACTCAGAGGTCACATCTGAACATCTGACAAAAATGTTTCCAGCTGGGAGGCTCTCCAGAGGGAGATTGATTTTAAGACATGGTGTCATTATCACCTGTGATAATCAGACACTCGTTGTCTGCCAGTCTCTCTGTGAAGAGGCGGGATACAATCAGCTCCGGATTCATGAGGAACAGAATCTCTTCCTGCAGCAAACCAGCGCTGAGGACACCTCCACCTATCCAGCTGGACGCAAAATCCACCTGCCAATTGTATATATTAATAGAAATGAAAAAGAAAGAAAAAAACAGAACAAAAAATGCCTTAAATGATTAATGGAAACAAGCCTCCAAGGCTTATCATTGCTTCTGATGGGTTCCCACCTGCAGCAGGCCTGTGCCTTCATTCTCAATGGTTCCATGTGAGGTGATGTGCATCCTCGGCATCACCTGGTCACAGCTGTCAAAGGTAAACAAAAAAAGAGAAAGAAACTTTTACATTCCGTATACAGGGGATACTTTTTAAGGACCCCTTGAAAGTGTACAATGAGTCTGACGATGGTCCAACTGCAAAGTCACAAAATACAATCACCCAAAGCCCTTCGCAGTTATCCACTAGCTGTTGTTTGTATGATCATGACAAGACAGAGATGACACCTGAGCATGGCACCTGCCCAGAAACACTGTAACATTTATCTGATTGGATGTACTGAAATCTAGGAAGAAATGTTGAGCCAGAGTGTTGGCAGGTGTGACTGTGTGCAGCAGCTATATGGCAACAGGACAGCTCATATTTCAACTCTGAAATCATTCACTCATCCATCTTGCCAGCCTCCAACAGGAAGAATTTTAAAAGGGTTTTAGTTTTACATTGGATTTTATTATTACCAGTTTGTGTTTATTAAAGTTAAGAGTACGTGTCAAGCCCTGCGTAATTTGCAGACAGAAAAAGAATGAAACTGCAGAAAATGTGACCTTTTCCATGTTTGCATATCTGTGTCTGGGAGGCAGCGTCTCTCGAAAGTCACCAGCCCATCTAGCTTTGTGTCTGGAATGGGGGGAGTGGGAGAGAGAACTGGTCACACACATTCACTGAAATGATCAGACACATGGAAATAGTTTTCGCATTGTCTCACTCTCATCGGTGACCACTTTGAAGTAATGCATGATGGCTCTCAGCTTCTCTTTCTTCCTCTCTGACCAGTTTCCAAACAGGCTACGTGAAGGATGAGAGTGCAGAGGTACCCGCTTTAGGATTTGGCAAAATTCAATTCAGCAAAATTGACCCTTTTTGACTAGCGCTTCCTCACCTGTTGAAATTAATGGTAGGGAAGCGGTGGTACTCTCCGCGAGATGAAGTGGTGTTGCGGTGGGGGAACGTGCAAAAGAATGCATTGGCGAGCAAGCAGGCTATCTGGACCTGTGACAAAGTGATGGAGGCGGGATGTCCTCGGTGAAGCATCGGGATGGCCTGGGAAGATGGACAGCAAAGTGGTCACTTCCTCATTAGTATGCTAGCTACTGGATAACCTATTGTACGTTAAGTCTTCGTACCTTCTTCACATGTTCCGGTAGCTTCAAAGCTAATGCAGCTATCTTTGGAAAAAGTGAGTCAAAGTAGTTTTCGGTTTTTGGGATACGCTGGAAGGAAAATTGAAATTGTTATGAAATTGCATCTAGAAGTTAAAATTGAAGTGCACAAACACACTGACCATGACAAATTTGTCGAGGGCATCAAAAGACCAATGAGCTTTATACTTCTGGTTATACATAAGGATGGCTTTCTGAAATAAAATAAATAAAAAATACATAGATTAACACTCCAGGCTCCTTGGAGATAAACAACATTTTTGCCAAATTAATGCAAACAAGAATAGCTTGTGGCTGCTGACTGACCTGCACATCCTGGACGTCAACTGCTTTCTTCTTAGCCAATACTTTGAGTTCTTTTGAAATCACTTTCCATCTGATGACGTTGGTCACTTCCTGTGAAAGCGAATGTTCATTTTACAGTGCCAACCTTCACATTGTGCATGATGGAACTTTCTGAAATTCAGCATTTTTTTCCATCCAGTAAAGTAGTTCTACACATACCTGTGAAATGCCCTTACGTACTGTCATGAGATTTGATGATGAGTGAGGCATTTTCACAACAACACTGGACCAAATTTCCATGCCTTCTTGGGGTTTAATTATTCTTTTACAATTGAATTCTTCCACCTAGGGATAAAAAAGATGTTCCATCAAGATGTGATGCTGCTGGAAAAAGTTTTTTTTTTGTGAGGAACAATGCAATATGACATAGTAAAAAAAACTCACTGAAATAAACAACCTCACGATTCCCAAATTAAGCCAAAAAGATTTCGCTTCAACATTCGTCACTGTGTAAATGTAGCTTCTGGTGGCATTTTTCAGTCCACGTATCTGTTCTTTAATTTCACGAAGGAGACCCTTAGAAGTCTACTGTGACTAGGACGATATCCATCCAACACTACGTGTTCCATACACTTTTTTGATATTTCAGTACACATGCAGCAAAACAATCCATTGATTTGGCATTGCTGAAATTATTTTCCTCCATGGAATTTCAGAGCTGTCAAATCGATCACAAAGTCACCAGAAAGTCAACAAGTTTCTATTTATGTAGTGCTTTGTTGTACATTTGGAATCCTCATAATCTACTAATCTATCTAATCCTGAAGTGAACCTCAGTAACTGTGAGCCATTTTCATCTTTTTGACAGGGATATAGGAAGTCGTGGTCTTACGTTTATGAGAACAGTGTGTGCCCGGTTAAACATCAACGGTCCCAGATGACACTGACTCTCAGGAAGTTTCTTCATCTTGTCCAGTGTACAAGTTGTCGGGCCGAAATCCCTTTGGGGGGGCCCTGGCTCACCCCATGGACGCGTTGCTCCGTGACTGGAAGGTGCAGAGAAGGCGGTGGTGGGTGAGCGGGTGGGCAGAGCAGAGGGGGAACAGAAGAATGGGCTGGAGGACGATGCCGGGGAGGAGGAGGAGGAGGATGCTGAGAGAGTGGAGGGCACAGAGGTGGGGAAGGATGCAGAGGCGGAGGCAGAAGAGGAGGCGTCCTGACGTTCTTCATCGCCAGACTCATCCCTTGGCCTGTGAGACCTGTCAGGCTGGAGCACCTGTGCCATCTGGTCGCTGTTGTTGTGACTCCTTGGCATCTGTGGAGGTTTTGAACACAAATGAGAAGAAGTTAAATAAATCTAAATGTTTGCTTTTTTTTTGGTAGTGTGTTGAGGGCAAATAGGCACCCCCCACTGTGGACTGACGCACTTTCAGTTTCAATTTAGTTGAGAGGATTGCTCATACTAAAGACTTTGTATGTAATAAACTCTTCTCAGTTCTTCTATGTTAAAATCTGTAGCTTTTAGGCGTATTCTGATGCAAGCGCTATGGAATTAGCACACCCTTTTTTGTTTTTCCTATTCCGTGAGTTTCGTCCAGCGCAGACGTATACGCATATATCTGTATTTCAACGAAATAGACTCACCTTTTTCACGAGATCGCCACTCATTGCGTTCGACAAAATAAGCTAAAAACCGCGCACTGTTGCTCAGTGTTGCGAACAACACCACGTACGGACTTCTCTCCCTCCTCAAAACGAAAGTAAAAGCAGTACAGTCGTCATACTGCGCCCCCTGGGCGGAGCAATGGGCGCGTGAATTAGTAACACGTTTAACTTTTTCGTGGTTGAAAACCGATGAAAACGTTTCCGCGTCAGTGACATCTTAAAGTCATAGCTGTAGCGCTTCTTTGAAAGACACGTATTCCGAATTTTTAGGTTTCAGATTATTAAAGCCGTAAATTGAAACACACACACACACACACACACACACACACACACACACACACACACACACACACACACACGCACACACACACACACACACACACACACACGCACACACACTGACACAAACGCACGCACGCACGCACGCAAGAGTCACGTCGTATAGTAACGTTTCCTTGAGTCGAGGCAATTGTATGTAGCATGCAATACAGCACTGGCAACACGAGATGGAAGCAGTGAGCCAGCACGGACCTGTTCGACTCGCTTTTCACACGACGACACAGAATATCTGTGCATGATAATAGAGATCACTTACATTACTGCTGCTAAAACACGGTGCTTTAAACTTGAATTGTTTCCACAGTGAAAATTGTGTTTACTTCACTGTGTACAATGTATATTAGTACGTACAGAACTATATAATAATAATAACAACAACACCACAGATGAACCCAGTACAAATCCTCCATCCTTAGACATCCAAGTGATCCAGGACTCCTCTTAAGAGCCTTAACTCTAAAATGTTTACATATCTCTGTAATTTCCATCATTAAACCATTCAAACAGAAGGGACATTTTCATTTGTGACAACAGATGGTGGTATGAGAGGAGTGTGCCAAGTGGAGACTTAGAGGTTGAGGGGTCAGGAGAATAACTGGAGTTCAATTGGGACAAATTGCTCTTAAAAGGAGAGAGGAAAAATATACTTGACTGTGCCAACGTGTCACCCTTACAGATGTTACAGAGATCTGTCTATCTCAGCTTTTGAGATGTGATGGAGCAGTAAGAGAGCAGAATTGTTATTAAAAAAAAAAGAGTATATTAAAAATATTAATTTTACATTTTACCCATTGCAACATCGTTTGAAGATTATGCAACAAATTCTCTTGACTAATGTTTCCTACCTGTCAATTGTTTCTTTCCCTTTTGCTTGATGCAAGTGTGTGCGAAGTGAAAAGCCTTATACAATGTCACAAAGAATACTAATGCCTTGCTGATACCTGTCCCAATGAAAACCCCCAGCAAGGTGTTTGCTTCTTCCTATAAGTTTTCTGGATCGTTGCACAGTTCACTTGGACAACTAATTGGGTGAGGATGTTCCAGAAAACTCAGGGGTGTCAAATGAGATATCTGAAAAAAAATTGTGTAATATTGGACCTTTAAAATTCTCTATAAAACACTCGCCACTCGTGACTGCAAGGACAATGAACATACTTTTCGCCGGGCTTTGCTTGATTTATCGACAGCATGCGCGGTGAAAATCGACATTTGTATGGTTTGCTGACACGACAATGGAGTTATAGAAAAGCTGAGGGGCAAACACTGTCATGAGTTCTTGTGCTGAGAGTCATGTGTGTCGCCGTCCAGGCTGCATGTGCACGCTTCGGTTTGATCTATGCGTGGATGCGTGTTTCCCCTAACCCCAAAAACATCGAGCCGTCAAGAGAGTAAAAATGAGAGTGTAACGCAGCCAAAAGGGCGGAGGACCTCCCTTCTTAGTCAGCCACCCTGCCTGTGTGTGTGTGTGAGTGCGTGCGTGTGTGTGTGTGTGTTATTCTGGGTCAGCCATTTCCCTGGAATGTTCTGCCTGCTGCCAAAGAGAAAAGTCACCACAATGGCATGCACGCATAACACTGCAGAAACACTAGGATGACTTAAAAAGGCCTGAGTGAGGAGACACGGCCAGTGTTATCGTGTGTCTCCTGTTGAGCCAGTATTTCTGTTTCTGCACGCTCTCTCTTTTCAGTGTGTGACTGGTCGTAGCAACACTTAGTTACGATACAGAGGTATGTGGGCTCATACAGTCAATAAAGTAAAGTCATTCTGTCCTCTTTTTTTTTTAGTTTCTAATTGCTGATAGTGTGCAAGGTCATTTTTACACTGAGCTTAGCAAAACCTCCAATCGTCTCTTCAGCGCACGAGACTTGGTTAAGCTCAGAGGTTTGCTCCAATTTCCCACTGAAAGTTCTTTTGTTCAAACTCTGCTTCAAAAAATAAAGAAATAAAAAGATATCCTAGAACGGAGGTCATTAAAATGCTGGACTGATTGTAAAACACCTCAAGGCAAACGTTCTAATTTGCAATCATTTTGATTTTTATTAATAGAAATTGCCTCGGCTTTCTTTGTGCTCACCCACACAGAGAAAGCAAGATGAGCCTCAGAGTGCAGTGTCTTTGTTTTTTTCTTTTCTTCCTTTACTCCCACCAGTCCTTGATTTCAGTTGTTCCCTCTTTGTCTTCTCAACACTCCGCATCTCCCCCTCACTGTTTTTTTTAATTTTTTTTTTTATTTGATTCCTCCTGGGGTTCAGATTGTTGCAGCAACGATGGCTGCTCAACATCAGAGCAGGAGTCAGACTCAGGTCAACGTTGATCACACTTCTCATGTTGTGTGTGTGTGTGTGTGTGCGCGCGCGTGCGTGTGTGCGGTTATGTCGCCGACGATTCAGTTACTCTGTCCTGTGACATTGTGAAATGGCTGCAGTAGATTGGAAAATGTGTGCAAAGTGTGTGTGTGTGTGTGTGTGTGTGTGTGTGTGCAGTAATGCGTGTGTGTGATTGTACTATGCGGCAGGTCGTGGGGGAGGAAGCAGCAAAGCAGGCAGGCAGGCAGCAGCAGCAGCGTGGAGTGGAGTGTAGTGTAGAGGTGGTGTTGGCAGTTGTGGTGGGGAGCGATATGGATAGTGTCGAGAGGCAGAGCGAGAGGGAGAAAAAAAAAAATGAAGAAATGAGAAGTCTCTGCACCTGTTTCCAGGGCAACAGAGGTCTGCAAAAACACAGGCAGGTTGGACTTTTTTATGCTCCACGCTGCACTGCCCTCTGGCTGGATACTGCAGACCCTTCTAATGACTCCCCAGTACTGGTTGCCCACCTTGTTGTTGTTGGAACATAGGCTGCCTTCAAGTGACACACACACACACACACACACACACACACACACACACACACACACACACACACACACACACACGACCCACCACCACCACCAGTGTCAGTTGTCTGCACGCTGCCAAAGAGGTGCTTTTACATGACACACAACATTGCATGTAGGTGTTAAAGGTATCTGACAGGAAACCGCGGACCCGGGTTGTATGCAAGAGACGTAAAGACGTGATAATTTGCAGGTGACGTCATAGCTCACCTCCCACCCACCCCACCACCAAAACCTCTCCTCTGAAATGATCTGCAGTCAGTCAGTCTGACTGACTTGTAGGTGGAGGGTTAGGAAAATGCTTTCTCTCTCTCTCTCTCTCTCGCTCTCTCTCTCTCTCTCTCCGTGGGAGACATTAGCCGTGTGATCTCATGAATATATTATACGGGGGTCATTGTGCAATGAGGAAGGTATACTGAGCAGCCATGTTATGGCCCTGACAGACCGCAACAAGCGTCTGTCTCCTAATTAACTCAGCTACCCAATTAGTCCCAGGCTAATTAATCGGCATTGCTAATAGGAACCACTTGACGTTTTTTTCCTTTTCCTTTTCCTTTAATACACAACCTACAGCGTGGTAATATTTGGGGCGTTTAACGGCATACTTACTCCTGAGCGTAGCCTGTGAGGCAAGCGAACGCAAAAAAAAAAAGGTCACAGCTCCCGCGCATTATTATTAATAATTACGGCGCTCCGTTATCAAACAGCCTCGTCTCGTTTAGCCCCGGCTGCGCCGCTAACGAGCTAGCTTAACGCTAGCTCACTTAACTGTCTACAGCGGTCCAGCGGCTGGGCTTTTTCTTTTTTTTTCTCCTCTCTTTTTTTTTTTTTGCTCGTCGTCTGGCAGCTGGGAGCAAGCAAGCAAGCAAGCAAGCAGGCGCAAGGTAAGCTACCGTTACGTCGGCTACCGAACGCGGGGAGTTGGGCTCGCCTTGAGACGCCGTGCCTTTACACAGTACAACGGTCGTCGCGGCGCGAAGATCAGACGCCGTGACACAAAGTTAACAGCGCAGAGTAGCAGTCAGTAGCTTAGCGGTGCCAGCGGCGCAGCCAGCAGCGGCGGCGGCGGCGGCAGCAGCAGCAGCGACGGCAGCTCCGGTCTCTACCCACACCTCCGCTGACACCACCGAAGGGAACCACGCATGATTCAAACTTGAGACTTTTTTTTTTTCCCTCCCTCCCTCCCTCCCTCTCTTCTCTGTCCCTCCTCCGAGTCTACGCGGGATGTATGCTTTTGTTTTGGGTTAACGTTCCTTAACCAACATGCTCGCTTTTTTGCGATGAGCGTCAAGACGACCGTTGACCGGCTCGGCCAGGTAGGTGAAAGAAACACCGTCTCATTTTCCCAGCGATGGGTGATACGCACTCTCTCTCTCCCTCTCCCTCTCTCACACACTCTCTCTCTCTCACACACTCTCTCTCACACACACACACACACACACACACACACACACACACACACACACACACACACACAGGGAGACGCTGCACTCCTTCACACAGCGACCACATCGCTTCTCCAACGCTTTGTTCTGCTTCTGCTGCAAATGTGAGCAGCGTGTTTTGTTTTGTGGCGCCTGCTGCTGCTGCTGCTGCTGCTGCAGCAGCGTGATGTGCGCCGCTCTGATCATCACCGTCTCATCAACAGATGATCTATGTTATCATTAGAAATGTCTAGTTTCGGTTACAGGGGAGCGAAATAAGGCGGGTTTTTTCTTTAGTAGATTTGTTCCACATCTGGCTTTTTTTTTGTCTGCGTGCGTGTGTGTGTTGTTTTGGGATACGTGTATTATGAGGTGTCCACTGCCTGTTTTTGTGCTGTGACCATGACTTCCTGGATGTCTCATGGTCGCAATAACATGTTGCCTTGGCTGGAGTCCACGCTGACTTAGTTTGGGGTCAGTGTTTGAGAATGGTTTTTTTTTTTTTTTTTAAAAAAAAAGGTGTCCGTGAAGCCTGAGAAGCAGGGGAGTCCTTGTGTGCTGTCTTGGATGTTTTCTTCTAATTTCCCCCCCCCCACCTTGTTCCTCTTCAGACAGGCACGCGAAAAATGGTGATACCGGACGCTTTAAAGCAAGACTAGTTTTTGTTTCAATGTTCCCTTACCTGTTAAATACACCTCAACTTGGTGTCAACGAGGCACCTGTGGCACACAACTCTCTTGATACGTTACGCTCTCATTGCCAAGCACACCACAATCACCGGGATCCTCTTGCTTTTAATTTACAGTTTTATTTTCCAGTTCTGCGCCTTTTGTTTCGGGCTCTTGCTCCTCCGGCTGCGCAGGAGGAATCCTTCCATTCTTGTGTGCGCTGGTATTACACAGACTATTAATCAGGGTGATCTCAGATCCCACGAGACTCATAATTAGTGCTCCATTAAAAGCAGGTGCAGTGCGAATCAACCCTTCCAAGCGTGCGCGTGTGTCTACTGTTATCAAGCGCATTGTGTTTTCATCCCGCAACCTTTGCCATTAATTCCTTTTTAAGGAATCCAACCCCCAGACATTATTGTCTGCTGGTATTTGCTTAACAAGCCCCTTTCAATTATTCAAGGTTGCCAAAAGGCTTTGCTGTTTTAATCACAGCCGAGGTTCTCTGTGTCAAACCGCTTGACTCGCTTCTTTCCAGTAATTTGTGCTTCCCTCAAATTGCGGAATTGGAGCCGAAGTCGTCGTCTTTTTTTTGGTTGCTGTCGCTGTTAACTTCGACAGGAGCGAATCTCCCCTCTGCGAAGCTGCAGCCTTGAAAGTTCAGTGCTGTTGAAAGATATTAGAGGAATAAATGTAAAGAAAGAAGAAAGTGTTAATCTCCCACTTGTCTAGTCCTTGTGAAAAGGATGAAAACATCAGGCCCCGAGTGTTGATAAGTAGCACAGAAGCAGGCACTCAGTTTCTACTCTGCAGCGTTGAACTGGTGAATCGAGTCTTCCTCGTCAAGACACACAGTTCGGGGAAAGTGTCTTCACACGTCACGTATTTATGTGCAACGAGCAACATTTGTGTAATTTAAACATATTTTCCCCTAGGTTTTTTTTTTGTGTGTGTGCGTAAAAGTTGTGATTCGTAACCTCTGTGGAGTGCGACTGGAGTAGCTCAGGTCTGCCACTCGACATTCCACCACTAGATAAGTGGATTCCGCAACAAGAGAGCCCCTGAGCTAAGAATCCATTTACATGAAGGTGAGGCTGCGCCTCGGAGTTGGGCTGAGTTTGTGGCTAATGGATCCTAATCTTCTGCGCTGTGTTTATGTGTTACTGGCTCTGGTAGAACAGGGAGCGTTTAATCGTCGGCGGGACCGGCTGCCAGCCTCCTTTTGTCATCAAGAAATTCATACGCGCAAAGCGGCACTGAACACTCGTTAGTCTCGGCTTGGATTAGTTATCAGGTTAATTGAATTTGATTACAGATGTAATCGGCAGCTTTAAACTAATCTGCCGAGACTACGGGCTGTTTGGGTTAGCTGTTAATAACAGCGCGGTGTACTGTTGAGGTTTTCAGTGTCACATTATGAGGCTGCTACTGTGCATTAGTGTCAGACAGGAGTCCAATTATTGGGCCTAACAAAGGAGGCCACCTTCGCTGGAGGGAGGGAGGGAGAGATGTCTTAAGCTTCAGTGCAAGCATGACTTGTTAAACAAATTAACAGAACAAATAACAAAAGAGGTTTTTTTTTCCCCCGACGTGTGTGTGTTATGATTTCTCTAGGAAATGTGGGCAGCTTTTGCTTTAGTCCGTTTTAAACGTCCCCACATTCAGCAATCAGCTGTGAATGGACTCGTATTGTGACTTGGAAGACAGGCTTATCATGTTGTCTGATACTACAACATAATAAGTGCTTTATTGTCCAAGACACTTCAAATTATGTCCCATTAATCTGCAGAGGGAAGAGCCATTAGCTGCGTCCTCTCATCCATCTGTTGACGACAAGCTTTTTCAAGTCTGAAGTCCAACATGGAAGCATTTCATCTGCATCTTTTAAGAGCTGCTAGAATCCTTCGGGGAGTTGCTTTACTGCAGACGATCGTCTACTTTAATCTCGAAAGTGAAAATGTCGACATTTCTTTTCAGATGTCGCTGTTGACTTGCGTTATGTGTTGAATTGAGCTCTACTGCGCGCAATTGAATTGTTATGCTTAATGAAATCTAAGGTCTGATTCTCTGCCGTTTGACGGCTCTCTGAGGAAAAGTTAGGATGCCAAATCAGGGCCGTGACCCGATCCAGGGCTTGGCCACAAACTATGATTTGTCCAAAGAAACAAACACAAAAGATCATTTGTCCACTTGTGCCGTTTGTCTTTTTCCTCACTGAGTCAGAGCCTCTGAAAGAAGACTAGTCAATAACCTGTGAGGGGAGGGGACGGGGGTGAGGGGGAGAAGCCAACTGGGACGAATTAGAAACCAGATGTTGCATATTTTTACAGTTAAATATAAACAAAACAGTCCCCTGGGGCACGAGGAATATCGAAAATGAAAACCAGTTTGTTCAGTTGTGGCAACAACTGCATAATCTGTCACACAAGACGTGCTATTATGGGACCGAGAGGGTAAAAATGTGCGAACTCCGTGTTTGTTTTTCTACAGATTTCACGTTCGCTCACGTGAGAGTCTGCGAGCTCTTGTCTCTCCGCACGGCAGCTGCGTGGCCCGGGCCTTCCGGGTGCCGTTTCAGGAAGCAGCCAGTTCACCAAATCCTGAGTCTGAGCACTCGACTCCGGGGCGATCGAAATAAAAAGCTTCGACTTGCTGTTGCATTTTTTTTATTTTTTATTTTATTTTTTTCTTCCCCGGGTTTGTCTGATATTAATTTCTCATGGCTGACTGTGAACCAAATTGCCCTTTGGGCTCAATTCAGTTTCTGGTTTTCTAGTTCCAGAACTGCTGATTCAGAACATCAAGATAAGGTACCCCTCTGAGTTAAGGTCATGCATATACAATGATTAAAAAGTTCTCATTAACGGAGACTCGATCTTATGATTCAGCGTGGCGAATGAAGGGGGGGGTCTGCGTACTTTATAACACTTCAATTGGAAATACTTATGTGTGCTTCCATCGAGCGCGACCGAACGTTGATAACAGCTGTGGCAGGACAGTTTAAGTTTAAACGTCTCAGTTTATTTCTCATTTAGCCTGACTGTACCTGTTATATCACAAGCTGAGTCCGGCCCCCGACGGGCACTTAACCTGAACCTTTACCTCGTTCATCTACAAGTCCCATGTAACAATCTGAAAATGAAGCCGTGAAAACACGGCGAAGGCTTTGGCAGAGTGGGCATGGCAGTCGGTGCCAGGGGGTTCTGTGATTTAGCGCCATCCTTTTGTATCAACCGCTGCCAGTGAAGGAGTTGGTGAGACGGCGCCGTCGCTCATGACATATTGTGCCTCTGAAATTATGCAGAATTCTCCCCGCAAAAAATCCACTCTGCCTACAGCCTGACTCCTCTGCTCGCAGCAGCCTCGCCAACATGTTGAAAGAAAGAGAAGAGGACACCCCTCCCTCCCAAAGTGTCTGCTTGGATGTAAGAACATGGAGGTCTGTGTATGTTGGTGATGCAGACTGGGGAAAAAAAGAGAGAAGAAGACATCGGAGTGCTTTGAGTCGATGTCTGAGTAACAATTCCAGCTATCTGGGTAGCACCTTGTTTTCCTCTTCATCAATAGAGCAACAGATTGAAATCACTGAGGACTTGACAATTGTCTAGTGTGTGCGTGGCCAGTCTCGAAGAATTAAAGGGCAGTTTTCAGAGTGTCAGAGAGTTCTTGTGGTTCCTCATGAAAAAAATTGTTACCGTCTTCTTCTTTTTTCACTCTCTCTGAAACGAGCAGACCGGGAATAAATCGCTGCAGCGGTGGTCGAAGCTTTTAACAATCTCGATAACCTTGAACCTGGAAATTCTTCTGCTATCTGCTGCATCTGCTCTTGAGCAGAGACACACGCTCGCACAAATCAGTCCCATCAAAACAGTGGGTGGTTGGTTCGGAGGGGGGGAGGGGGGTCAGCCGAGGGTTGATTGAGCGCCTCCGGGGGGGGGGGGGGGGGGGGGGAGAGAGAGAGAGAGAGAGAGAGAGAGAGAGAGAGAGAGAGAGAGAGAGAGAGAGAGAGAGAGAGAGAGAACTCTCTGCCTGCCGGAGAAAAGGTCAGGAAGTCGAGGTGAAGCGGGAACAGCGTGTCTCAATCGTTCCGCAGCAGGTACAGCGTGTGCCGCTCACGTTCGATTCCACCAGACACACGTCTCCCACCTCCTCCACCTCCACCACCCTCCCCTTTGTGCGCCAACGCTGGCGGTACTTACAAGACGAACGTCTGAGGGCTGCCAAAGCCCTTTGTGGAGAGGCAAATCAGCAACCGCCGTCATGTGATCTGAGCAACACCCCCTCACCACCACCACCACCAGCAACACCTCCCTATACTTCCTCTAAAAGATGCGGGGTGTCTGACCCAAATCTGCAGCGTGCAAAAAGGAAAGCAAAGAGACGGGCGTGAGGAGGATGGAGGAAGGGGGGTGGGGGTGGAGGTGGTGCAGTTAAGGAAATCATTAGTGGTAGTGGGAGTTCGCAGAGGTGCAGCAAGAAGGAGGAGGAGGTCGGGGTGGTTTGTAGGAAAAAAAAAAGAAGAAAAGGCTGGAAACATCTGGCATTCGGGGAGGGTGGGAGAGTTAAATCTAAAGAGCGCAGGTGTGTTATTAAATTAATCAGACGGGAGGAACGGGACGATTCCTCCCAGCAGCAGCAGCAGCAGCAGCAGCCTGACGGGAGCTGTGTGTTTTATGTGCCGACGCGCTGCTGAGAGAGGAGTCTGCCTCTTCACATCTCCGTTCTCTTAAATTCCTTTTGAAATCAGCAAGCTAAATTTAGCATTCGGCACCCTCCCCCCCCCCCCTCCTTTGAGAGGTATCAGAGCTCCGGCAGTCAGCGATAGGCTAACGTTTTGATGCGCGCGCTGGCGGGCGAGCACGCGCGCACGCCCTCGCGCGCTCGCGCAGATTAAAGTGAGTGGCTCGGCTGCGAGTGGGAGGGCACGCTCGTCTTTGTGCTCGCAGTGTGGGCTACAGTGATGATAAATTGTTGCCGCGCGGCAAATGAGCTCTGAGTAACCGTCTCTTTATGTGCACATCTTTATCCCTCTCAGGGCCGCCTCTCCAAGACAGTGGGGGGCGCCGTAATGATCCCCCCGTTCATCTGATGAAACCCCTCAACTCCATGAAACCCTCCCTGCCTCCCAATCCGCAGAGGTACGATGCGCAAGAGGCGCGCGCGCGCACACTCCAGAGTGAATGAGGTTCCCCCCACCCCCCCACCCCCGTATTGCGGCCATCTTCAGATCTTCATCTTCCGGTCGAGCACCGCCGCCAGTATCTGAAAACGTAGCGGCAGTAAACGGCGGCGTTTAGCCTTTTGTTGACGGCGCCCTGCAAAAAAAAAAATGTTTGATTTCAGCTTCATCGACACCTGCCGGTGGCCACCAGGCAGACTCGGATTGGGAATAGATGCCTCTTTAAATGCGTGACGGCAACTAAGGTGCCAGATCAAGCAAGGAAAATACCAGAAGTCTGTCTTCTTGCTTGTTGAATAACTGTTTGTGACAAAGCCTGGCAGATATTCGTCAAGACAGGACAAGAATAATAAAAAGAAATCTAAAAACCTCGCTTCTTCTCAAAGCAGAATTCTTCATCTCATTCACCCATTGGAGGATGGGTTAGTGTCATTACGATGAACGCATGCTCAGAGGCCACCTCGGCTATTGAGATGTTTTGCTTTGAAGGAACATGAACAACTTAACAGCACAGATCTCCACCTGCAAACTGGAGCTCATTTTGGAGGCGCTTTCGATGTAGCCACGCGCAAAAATTATTGCAAAAACCAAAAAGTGTTCCTCCTCCTTCTTCTTCTTCTTCTTCTTCTTTTTTTTTTAAAGCGCATAGGAAAAGTAATAAACTGCTCAAAGCAGGGCCTGCCGGTGTTTCTTTAATTCAAGAGCCTGAACACCAGAAATGAAGCCGCAGCGAGACCAGGGGAAGCAAGTGGAGAGTATTCGTCCGGAGAGATTCTCTTCTAAAACGGCTAAAGGAAGGAAAAAAAAAAGAGAGCGAGAGTGTTCTGACAAATAGCGTTCCGTCAGCTTCCAATCCTTAATTACAAACTGTTAAGGCAATTGCCTGTTTAGTGTTCTCGGCTCGGCCTTTTGGAATTGTCTTGATTAGGTGCACTTAAGGCTCAACACACTGTAATTGAGTGCGACCACAAAGCCGGTTGACTGCTGTTTTTTTTTTCCTCTCTTTCCTAAAAGGACTTGAAAGTGTTGTGTTGACAGTCGAGCTCAACGGTAATTGTTTCGGCGTCCACACGGCGATGCGCGTTAAAGAAATGACTATAACACGCGACTCCACAGCTTGTAATCGTCGTGTCTTTTGGGGCAAGACGAGTGCAAGCGAGAGCCACTCGATCGGTGTCTTCCGCAACATGACGGTTGTGTTCTCAAATTGCTCATTAAAAAAAAAAAGAAAAAAAAAAGAGAATATCTGACGATGAAACTAACAGACTTCTTGAGTAGGGCATGAAAATGCTGACAAATTCTTGCTCGTAGGTGTGTGTCGTTCTGTTGCGGTAGTTTCCTGTTCAGTGCTAATTTTCTTAAAAAGCAGGAAGTTGAAGCTAAAATAAGCTCCTTTCTGATTACAATGCGGCGGAGGGGGGGTGGGGGTGGGGGCTTACATAACGTTATTTTCTGTACAATTCCGTCTCTGTGCTTTTTAAAGAAAACCTTCAGATTTACACAGATTGTATGATTATTATTTTTTTTTACTGAGTGATACAGTGAAATGATTGCTGCCTGAGCGAATGTTCCCCTGAACCTTCCTACCCATCGCTGTAACTCAGATTAATATCCTCCCTCAGCAGTGACGGCCCCTTCCTAAATGACCCAGTCTCCTGGCAACCAGGCACCAATCAGCACGCGGGATCTCTCTCAGTAGTAACCACAGTGTGGGGTGTGACCAATCCCACACACAGCCAGGTAACACGCGTGTCAGCACCGACGTGCACTTTCATTCCTTTTCTTGCTTTGTGTGTCCGTGCGACGGCGAAACGTACGCTCGTCGTCTGGCCTCGCCGTATTCAGTTACGATTTCCCACCCAAAACGATGTGTTTTACACTATTCACAATAGTAGGAAATATAGATGCAATGTAGAAGAGCTAAATACAAATGCATTCATTCACCTGATTTCTCCTGCACTCAGCGTTGTGGCTGTAAATACAAATATTACATAAAATACATAAATCAAAGTGTGTATTATTTCAGTTAACGTATGCTTGAAATAGACACTGCTCACAAGGAGTGAGACTTTTTGGGTGAAATTTATGTAAAACAGCTCACCCCTGTGTTTGAGATCGGCTTGTTATCCAGTGAGCGCTGAAAGAGTGAGCGGTTGCTTTTGATTTGATTTATTTGTTTATTTCGAACAAGCGTATAAAAAAATATCGGAATAACAAAAATCAGAATAAAAATACAGACCGGGCAAAAAACATTTATACTGTTTGAAAATGGAATGGGAAGAAGTATCAACTTTTCTGAAAATCCCTTCCCTTACATATCTGCTTCTGCCTTTACCAGCCTATCCATCTAACAAATGAAATGATCCCTCCTCTGCCATATACCGATTTAGAAGGAATCGTTTGTACTTTTAAAAAAAAGTTAAGTTTGCGCTTCGCTTATTTCTTGCTCCGAGCTATTCCATAAAGTCACCCCACAGCTTGACACGCACATTCTTTTAAATGTTGTTCTGACCTTCTGTTTTTTAAAGTTTAGCTCTCTTCTTAGATTATATCCCTCTCTTTCTTTAAACATTCGTAAGGTTTTAAGGTTTTGTGCATTCATCAGGTCAAATTAAGGTTATAGTACATTTTGTTTTTATTCTATATTTATTTGAACACATAAGCCCAATACCCATACCATTTTATGAGAGGAGTATTTCTTGGAAATGTTCAAGTTCATTTATTTTGATTGTCTGCTTCGCTCCCTTGCAGGTGTTCGGTGGGCCCATGGGTCCAGGTGAGAACTCTGGCAACCACATGATGCCCAGCGGCAGCCCTGGTATGGGTCCAGGCATGGGCTCGCAGTTCATGGGCCAGCAGTCGTACGGAGATGCCGTCTCCAAAGGTTACGGCCAGCCCGTCATGTACGGGCGTCCCGGTGCTGCTTACAACCCGGCCTCGGCCTACGGTGGAAGGTACGCGTGTCTCTTTTGCCTTGCGACTTCGGTCACTCTCCGTTTCTCTCAGCAACAAAATGACTCGACTCTGAAGGAGATGATTTTACACACACGCGTTACGAGTGGGAAACCTGCTTAAAATGCAATTTAGCAAACTATAGAACTCAACTCTTTATCACCAGTGAACGCCTTTAAGGTCAACTTCTGACTAATGCCTTGTCCACAGACACGTGGGCTTTTTTAAAAGTGCAATTTTTAGCCTTTAAAACTCCCCGGACTCACCAACAATGTTCCGTAATAGTTTTGACCACGGCCAAACTGCACGTGCAGGCCATGGGGTGATGTTTAGTGCCTGCCGAACCAAGAGGTGCTCTTCAGTTTAGTGGGAGAGCAGATGTACTGTACCTTTTTTTTTTTTTTTTTAAATGGACACGTGTAGAGCGGTTAAAAGTGATGCTATTTTTGGGCATGTCTGACATTTATCCACTGTTGCTTAAGAGATAAAGTACCAGAAACAAAACACTGTGGTCAAATTAAAGGAACCAGTCAAGTAAAAGGTGAACTTATCATGGGCTGTGATCTTAGTAATAGAAATCTCTTTATGTAAGGACAAACACCCACACATCAGGTTTGTAAAAATACACACATATGGACCTAAGTTTTTCTTAAGCTTAACTCTTTTTTTTTTTTTTAAACTGAGTCCGAAAAAAACATTTTCCTGTTCTCAGCTGAATCATTCACAGTTTTTTTTTTTTTTTTTTTTTTTTTTTGTTACTATCCTAAAAATCTAAACTCAGCCGCTGCTCCCAGCCATGGAAGCAGCCTGTGCGCGACATGGATCGGCCCGGTGCGAATTTCTATTTATTTCGAGCTCTTTCCCGCCAGGCCTCGCATCTCCATATGTCAACGTGGCTGTTCTCACCCACTGTTCTGACTCACGCTCATGACGAAACCCCGCACGCTCGTACACTCAGTCCCCTGCCCACTCATCTCTCCGTCTCCCCTCCTCCAACCCCCCTGCAGTTACTCTGGTAACGGCGGAGGTGCCGGCCTGGGCGTCCGGCCTCCCTCAGACTTCACTCAGGCGGCAGCCGCTGCCGTGGCGGCCGCCGCTGCCACGGCGACGGCCACGGCGACAGCCACCGTGGCGGCAATACAGGAGAAGCAGAACCAGGAGATGAACTACGGACAGGTAAATGTGTCTGGAAGGTTCAAGCACATGGAAGGGCTGTGATAAATGGCTTGACTCTTATGTTTATTTTCATTCATTGTGGGTTTATTATGTCTCTTTATCGCCAAGAAAAAGCTTTTTGCCACCTGAATGAAAGACTTCTCTCAGCTCGGAAAATCAGAGTCTGTTGGCAACGCCAGGCATAACTTTGGGCAGCAGTTGCCAGAATAAGCAGCTCTGGTTCAGACAGTTTGGTAGCCCCGGCGTACCTCCGGTACAATGCAGGCACTGTGTGTGTGTCTGTCTGAGGTATGAGGCAGAATGATATCACATGCTTACCTTTCTGCTCCAGCGGCCGGCCTATTGGCAAAATGATTAGATCCCGGTGGGCACCGCACATCTTCATTTGATGCGCCGCCGTGTTTAGCGAACTGGAGATCGTTGCGCGTGTGTCCATGTTAATGAAAGGTCCTGAAGTGGATTCAGAGGGGACAGCGGAGCGCGCCAGGGTGGCAAGTGCCAAGTGTTCAGGTCCAGTGTCAACTGCGCAGGAACTAGCACACTGAATAATAGAGAAGCAGCGGTGTTGTCTGTGTTTTTCTGTATTTTGAAGGCAACTGAAGTGGTGGCTCAGGGCAGAAGTGTAAATTTTTTTTTCCAAGGTCTTGCAACGCAGGAAGTACAAGGAGAACCGCTAGGAAAATGGGAAGCACTCTTCCCTTCAGCGACCTGAAGTCCATCATCATTTGTCGGGCACAGATCTAGCAGTGGAGTGAAAGTGATGAGGAAGAACAGAGTGACATTGAGTTTGTGAAACTGCCGATGCTCTGAATATCCAGCGTTCACTGTGCAGACGTTGCTGGACTGGAACTAAGCTCTCTGTCAGCATATTGGAACATTCGACATTAAAATAAATGAATAAATAAATGAAAATCAATATATTGGAAGAAATAGGCCTTGAAGGTGCTTTTGTGCCTGGTAGGTTTGATCTTGTTCCATCCTTCCATCCCTACATGTATAAACAGAAAATGCAACTGTACTCAGAATTTTTGAACCACTAAAGAAAACTGTCTAATTAGCAGCTAAGCTGCTCCCTGGCGTCGCTGTGAACGCCCTGCCAACAACCCTGTACCCTCTGCACAGTTTCTTTTTCATTTTTTTTTCCGTTTTTTTTTTTTTTTTAAAAGTCCCTGCTATTGTGCTTCCCTTCCCCTCCCAGATGGGTGGAGCATCCTCCTACAGCACCCAGTTCCTGTCTCACTCGAGCCCCCGCGGCCCTCCTCCCGGCATGGTCTCTCCCCGGCCCGGACCCCCGCCGAACAGTGGGGGCCTGTATCCCTCTCACCCAGCCCAGACCCAGAAGATGTCCCAGCATGGAGGCTATCCGGGGGGGCAGCATGGGCTGAAAAGACCCTTCCACTCCGAGGTCAGAGAGAAGTTGCCTTGTTTTTATTATCAAAAAAACAAATATGGCAATTATGAGGAATTAGTATATTGTTTATATGTACTATATACTACTGATTTGCAAAAATGTGGAACTCACTATCGCTGCTGCTTTTGTACGCCGACGTTGGCCGACAGCAGTTTTGCACTTTATTTCAGCTCCTCAAGACAGCCCTTTGTGACGTCACGAAACGCAGTAGGTCCAAACTGTTCAGCATCCTCCCATCCTGTCTTTCCAGGGCTTTCCCGTGCAGCAGTACGGTTCGGGTGGAATGTCTGGCTACCCCAACCAGCCTCTGCAGTACCCCGCTGGGCCGCAGCAGCGCTGTGCCCCCTCGCCATCGTACCCTTCCAGTCGGCTGCCCCTCATGAGCCAGTACTCCTCCGGATCGCACAACCCTGCGCAGTTCCCACCCGGGGCAGGCCAGCCCAACCCTCCGCAGTACTATAAGGTGACAACTGAAAACGCATGTCAGAATCGAATGGTGTGTGGTTCTCTAAAAATGAAGGTTGTCTCTGAGGTTGTGACAATAACGGAATGGACACTGCGGATTGCGATAAATAAAAAGGATGTTTTATTATAACAAAGTAGATACATGTAGCACATGTGTCCCAATCAGAAGTTGCCACGTTCCTCTGCTACCTTGAGAGGCAGAAAAGAACAGCTGTGAACCACATTATGTGTGTAGGTTTAGGCAGCGCCTTCACAAAGTCTATTCTTTAAAGTGTACATTGACCACCAGCTGCATCTCCTGCAACACACGGTGACTCGCAACATGGTTTTGTTCTCCAACAAATGGAGTTGAGAATGTCCATGCGTTGCAGGATCGAGGCAGTTTGATTGAAATTGTTGCACACTTGATGTGATGACTTGTGTTGCATGATATTTGCCTTTATTGTCTCCTTGAGAACTTTGTTGTCTGACTGATGGGGGTTATGCAGGGTTTCTTCATCTGATGGAATTAAAGCATTTGTAACGCTTAGAAATGAAATTTACAATTTTGCTTATCAGAATAAACCATAATTGAGTTATTGCACTTGGAGTACGTTATTTGACGTATAAAGGAGCGATGGCACTGATGCAGTCCATCGCAGTTACTTAATGCTACAGTGCTACACAGCAACCGGGGTAATGGTTGAACTCCTATTCTAGAAATATTGACGGGTTCTTTGTGTCACGTCTCCCGTCCGTGTTGTGCAGTCGGAGCCATTCAACGGTCAAGGCAGCCTGCCGTCGGGAGGATACAACGCCTTCACGCAGGCGGCGGTGAGCGGGGTAGGCCACGCACTCCGTCGGCCCTGTCAGATTAAAAAAAAACAAACAAAAAAACCCACAGGTGTCCGCTCCACGGTGCTTTTGGAATCTAAACACGCCGTCGTCTTTGTCTCTCAGCCAGGTCGGGGTGGAGTGATGCCCGGCTACCCGAGCTCGCCCATGGGAGGGAACCCAACGCCCCCCATGACGCCTGGGACGTCCATGCCCCCCTACCTGTCGCCAGGCCAGGACACAAAACCGCCATACCTACCGCCGGACATCAAGCCCAACATTAATAATAACCAACCACCATCCACAGGTAAGAATTCCAACTCTTTTTTTTTTTGTATTTACTTATTAAACTCACACATAAGTGAAAAAACTTTACCGTAGCAATGTTTAAAACAAGATGATCAATAACCAGCATCAAGCAATCCAGACATGGAAATCATCATTGGAGATTAACAGCGCTTCTGATTGGTGTTTCCCGTCATTTGTCACGTTGGGTCAGGTGTTCCGGCTGCATCGACCAACAAAGCTTTGTCGTCCCACGTTTGCTGTTTGATGGTCATTTGCATTCAGCGCTGGCGCAGTTTGCCCGTCTCAAAATCCTTAGACCCCTTGTTGGAAACACGCCCGATCTCTTCTCTTGACTCAAGGTAACCCCAGCGA
Source organism: Nelusetta ayraudi (assembly GCF_046127955.1). Taxonomy (NCBI): domain Eukaryota; kingdom Metazoa; phylum Chordata; class Actinopteri; order Tetraodontiformes; family Monacanthidae; genus Nelusetta; species Nelusetta ayraudi. Next base: position 9,199,844 of record NW_027466076.1, read on the forward strand.
CGACCTGCGGCTGACCTTCCCCGTACGGGACGGCGTTGTGCTGGAGCCGTTCAGGCTAGAACACAACCTGGCTGTCAGCAACCACGCCTTCCAGCTGAGGGATTCTGTCTACAAAACACTCATGACGCGGTAAGAAGAGTTGACAGTCTCATCATCATCATCATCATCATCATCATCATCATCAACGTCTCGTCCGTCTTGTGTTTGGAAGTAAAAACATTTTAAAGTAAACAGATGAAAACTTGCTCATCTTTTGCTCTTCACAGGTTATTGCATTTTTTTTTGAAAATGTTTCAAACTTGACATCATAGATCCCTGCAACTCATGTCTAGCTAAACCTAGCTAAAGGTTATTTGCACAATCTTGACAGAATCCTGCCAGGCACCCGGAACAACCTTGTCATAGTCAAAGCAGTTGTGCTGCACTGTTGCATGTGTTTTATAATAGTAACACGTAGGACAGGCAATGGTGAACTGTTGCTTTGTTGAGATCTGTCCAAAAATACCAGGAAATAAAACTCTACCTTCCCCTCAGTTAGGACACTAAACAAATCCCCAGTGATCCAAACACAAGTGACCTCTTTATATAACTGTTCTCCTCTGAGGTTGCGGCTGTCCCTTTAAGAGATAAAATCACGACTTTCTGAATCATCATGTAGCTTCACTGTGAATTCGCAGAGAAACACCTCCGACCATTTCCCCCCGACTTACTGAGAAAACACCAGAAGAGGAAAACAAATGAGGAATGTTTGATAACCCCACCCAGCCCGGCCTTCACGACTGTGCTATGCCTCCCCCTGCAGGCCTGACCTGGAGTTGCAGTTTAAGTGTTACCACCACGAAGACAGGCAAATGAACACTAACTGGCCCGCCTCTGTTCAAGTAAGTGTCGGTGTCATTATGAACAGCAAATGCAAAATCCCCTTGTGATTATTTGATTGCAAAAAATCTTGCCAATTTGCCTTAATGTCTCAGTCACCGCTGTTCATGATAATCAGTGATCAAAGCATTAAAAGTTCAAGTTGTCAGTGTTCCATCCAGATTTTAAATGGCAGGCTAAGCCAAGCAAATGATTCAATGAATACTCATCAAAAATCTGTCGATGTCGATAAAATATTATGCAGCTACACTCACATCCCTGATATTCTTATTTAACACGGCCTGCTTTTCTTTTCATCCTTGTCAGGTCAGTGTCAATGCCACTCCATTGTGTATCGAGCGAGGAGACAATAAAACCTCTCATAAGCCCCTCTACCTGAAGCAAGTGTGTCAGCCGGGACGTAACACTGTCCAGATCACAGTCACGGCCTGTTGTTGTGTAAGCGGCCTCCTCGTTCCAGTTCGACAAACATCCATATGTCTCACATCATCGCATTCATGCTCAAACACTTTTCCTCTCCTTCTTTCCGCCTGTAGTCCCACCTGTTCGTACTGCAGTTGGTCCACCGGCCGTCCGTCAGGTCTGTGCTGCAGGGTTTGATGAAGAAGAGGCTCCTGCCGGCTGAGCACTGCATCACTAAAAGCAAGTCGCAAATTCAGCACTTTTAATTGGAAGTGGTCACATTAACTGAATGAAGAAGAATCTTGTTTTATTGCTTGAAATCGACCCTAAATGTCTTCGACTTGTGGATGGAGGGCTGTCCGCTCTGTAGTCTAGCCTGATCATTCTCTCTCATCTTTTTTCCGCCTCAGTAAAGAGGAATTTCAGCAGTGGCACCATCCCCGGGACCCCCGGTCTGAACGGAGAGGATGGCGTCGAGCAGACGGCCATCAAAGTGTCTCTAAAGTGTCCAATCACGTTCCGGCGGATTCAGCTGCCAGCCCGAGGTCACGACTGCAGACACATACAGGTGCAGTGCTTCCCCGTTTGTCAAGACTGAGTGAACTGCCGGTTATAATGTACAGCCGGCGAGCCGGCCAGTGAGGCGCAGGAGCAACCCCTGGCAGCTTTTCATTCGACACTAAAATGTTCTCACTCTTGTGAAGCACGTCTTGAGTGATTTTTAATGCACTCATAATGATCGCAGAGCAGAGTTTTATTCCTTAAAACTGGTTATAATGGAGTTTAATACTGTAATTAACAGGTGACGTCCTATACTGATGAATGGTAGCGTACATTTGTACTAGGAATGGAATTATCGATTCATTCGTTAATCGTTTTGATTGATTGACCTTATCGATTGATTAACGATTAATTGACAATCGACAATTTTTCCTGAGAACCTAAGTTTCACAATGAAAAATGTGTAAGGAAGACATTACATTTCTCCTCTGATTTTAAGTTGACTTCTAATGGGTCACATTTCAACTTTTTTTTCAAAAGTTGTTTAAAAGTAACTTGTTCTAGGTATATTATGACCGTCACAGTATCGACAGGTGAATTGCTCTTTTACTGCCACTACACTGTTAGAATGATATTAACTACCTGTGTAAATTTTTTTTTAATTAATTGTGACTAATTTAATTTAATCGATTAAATTCTTAATCGACAATTAATCGATAATCGCGATTAATTGTTAACATCCCTAATTTGTACCCAAAACAGCTTTCCTTATGCTTGCACTCTTGTTTCGTAGTGTTTCGACCTCGAGTCCTATTTGCAGCTAAACTGTGAGAGGGGGACCTGGAGGTGTCCAGTGTGCAAGTACGTGTCGCATCAATGTCTCGACGCACCTGTTAACAATCTCCTGAACCCTTCAACCTCAAATCAATACCTCCTCTTTTCCCGCATCTCCCAGCAAAACAGCCCTGCTGGAGGGGCTGGAGGTGGACCAGTACATGCTCGGCATTCTCGTCTACATCCAGAAGTAAGTCAAAGTGAAAGAAGAATGTCCCAAAGGCTCACGTTTTGATCTGAAAAATTCTGGAAAAATTCTGAAAATTTGTTTCGCTCCCCCGCAGTTCCGACTATGAGGAGATCACCATCGACCCAGTGTGCGGCTGGCGACCGGTGCCGGTCAAACCGGACATCCACATCAAGGAGGAGCCCGACGGCCCGGTGCTGAAGCGCTGCCGGACGGTCAGCCCAAGTCACATGGTCCTGCCCAACGTGATGGAAATGATCGCCGCCCTGGGCCCGGCGTCATCGCCCTATCACAGTCTGACGGCCGGAGGCAGGAGCACGCCCGAGTACAACAGGCCAGGTACTTTCAAAGGCTTTGCCGTGAGTCATCGGCACAATTGCACGCATGCACGTGCAGTGACCCGGACGCGGGTCGTTGCACCTCCTCCATTCAGCGTCACGTTAGACGGCGTGTGCGTCAGTGACGGCGAGCGGGATCGTAAGCAAGAGGAATACGCAAGCAAGCAGCTCTTGGCTCTCCAAGGAAGATCTCGATAAAACAATGATTTTTAACTCTTTTGTCTTTTTATCCGAGGCATACAAGCTTGCTGGTTCTCGCGTTTACTTTACAATCTTTTACAGATTAAATAAAAAGAAAAAATACGAAGTTGGAAATGTTTATAATCCCCCAAAAAATGATTTATCTCCGTTAGCGTCACTTATTTTCACTGTCTTGCTGCACAGATATCCATTTCTCTCTTAGTAGAAAGCTTATAAAATATTCACCATAAGAAATATTTCACACTTGAGGGCTCAAACTTCAGTGCACAGGGTCACTGGCGGCATCACAGCTAAACGTCAACCTTTAAAAGAGCTCTTCAGAGACTCATATTGTTTTACTCCCTTCTTGTTTTAATAAGCAAGAAAAATAATTCAGGCGTTTTACATTGTCCAAATACATAGAAGTGTTTTTCCTTCCCGCTGACTGAAGCGGGGGGAAATCGCGAGCGGCGACCCGCGCTCGTTCGGCGCACAAACACACTTTGAAGTCCAGTGAAACGGATGATCTTCTCTTAGAGGGGACGTGACCCAGAGCCGCGTTTCTAAAGGCAGAGCAAAGTCAAAGAGAGTCAACTCCCTGCGTCCCCCACCGCCGGCGTCTCCGCACAGCCACCACGCGGCCCTGCTCTGCAATCCGTCAGGTCCGCCGCACCCGCCGGGTCGTAACTTGTATTTTTTGGGTTCTCTGCTCTTGCAGGGAGCCAGGGATTCTCCAGCCAGGGCTTCAACGACTTCCCCAACACGCCCGGCACCCCCACGCTCGGAGAGTACGCCACCTCTGCGCAGCCGCCGCCGCCGCAGCAGCAGCCGCAGCCGCCTCCGCTGCCCTATCCGTCGGAGCAGGTTTGACTCTCGGATCACTTCTTTACGTAACATCACCGACGCCGCCCTGGAGGCAGCCTGTGGAGGATGGTGATCTTTTATGCACGGCCCACTCGGGACGTTTTCCTTAATGGTCGAGTTAGCATCAATGAGAATGTGTGTGTGTACGTGTGTTTTGTGTGTGTGCGGTGTGAACAGAACACTGGCAGAAAGCACCGCCGCATCACATCGAGGACCCAGAGCCGAGCGCATCTGTTACACAACTCAGTCTGAACCACGCCTTGCGTCAACGTTACGAGCGAGAAGAAGCTGTAAAATGAAGGCGCTCGATTCTTGTGCTTTAATTAGCGTTTTATAAAGTGGGCTCGTTGCAGTTATTTATCGGGATTTGATCATAAAGTAGTGATTTGACTGGTTTATTTAGCCATTACAGATTTGGCAATGGCTAAATAAACAGATCGTGGTAAAATGACTCATCACACCGATTATATAAACATAACACAAAAAGTATGAACATTTTGTTTGCTACATTATTTCTTCATTGCAACAATGCTTCTTGGAAATAAATCATATATCGTTGGAAAGCCTGTTTAGTCCCCTTTCAAATGGTGCCACACTTGTAAGGAACATGCATTTGTGGGGTGAGCAGCAGAGCAAAGTATCTGGGTTGCGCCCGTGAAAAATGTGACAAATCTTCTCTGCCGGGTCAAACAGCTCACTCTGCTGTTGCTGTTGACTGCCCTTTTTTTTTTGAGCTTCTGGTACCTCCAGGTGCTGCCAACCAGGTGCTGCCAACCAGGTGCCTGAGGAATATTATGTTCCGTGATGAGTCCAGGTTCTGCCGACGGGCAGCTGGATCGTAGGGTCAAAGTGTGGAGAAGACGTGGAGAACGCTATGCTGATTGATGCACCGACAGCGTAACATCTTCTGGCGGAGGCAGTGTGATGGTGTCGGGGGAAGGGGGGGGGGTGCAATCTCCCTCACTGGAAAAACAAGGCCTGTCAGGTCATCTCAATGCAGAGAGATATCGAGATGAGATTCTGCAACCAGTGGCAGTCCCATATCTCCAGAGTCTGGGACCAAACTCCATCCTCCAAGATGACAATGCTCGCCTCCACAGAGCCAGGTTCATCTGAGACGACCTCCAAAGTTTGGAAGTGGAGAGGGTGGAATGGCACGCGTCGGCTGACTTGCAAACAGGCTTCCGGCGATATAAGAAGCATTGTTACCACAAAGAAAGAATCTACCAAACACAACATCCCTTACTTTTTGTGTTATGTTTACAATCTATATTATAGACGGTCTAGAGAGCTTTATCACTGTGTGTGACTAATGCAATGTCTTTACAGCAACATGCGTGACGGACTTTGGGAAAAATGTCCCTTGAAGGCCTCACGTTCTACCTATTTACAGACCTTTGGTTGTCTTTGGGGCATCGTTGAAATGGTTATTATAGAAACTTTATGGGTCCTGTAATTAGCCCTCGGTTTCAGTCTCCAAAGTGCCAAAGTGTCCATTTGTGGCTTCCCTCTGGAACGGACTGCCCTCCAGGTTGGACTTTATTTTGGAAAGGTTGGACATTTCCTCTTTTCTGAGTTCAGACTGGTCACAGTTATTATTCTGCGACAACACTGGTGAACCTCATTTTGCAAAAAAAAAAAGAAAAAAAAGAAAGTGTTGCGCAATATAAACGGCATCACCATACGAGACGGCCTATATAGACGGCCCTCTATATTCTAGACGCCGGGGGGGCGACAGCTTTGCTCGTTATGCTCCGTTCTCTCTTGCTTCGCGCACCAGCCGGTCACGTGACCCATCCCCGTCTGCCTCCGCAGCCAGAAACGGAGCCTCATTGGTTATTTATAGAGGACGGAGATAAAAAATGTGCTCTGCGCGCGTCGAGCACGGCCCTTCTAGCGGTTGTGCAATCGTAATACGCCGACGCTGCAATTATAAAAAAAAAAAAAAAAAAAAAAAACCTGGCTGCAAGCAATTCCAGGGAGATGCGGATTCGACCGCTGCGGCGTCTCGCTCTGGCGCTGTCGCGCCGGGGCGATCGTCTGGGCTCAGAAGGGGGAAAACTGATGACGGAGCTGCGAGCAGGTTGCAAAGAGGCGACCGTGCCAACCCGTTACGCAACGCCGACTTGTCTTTTCCTTCTGGCCGCCCGCGTGCCCCGGTGAAGAGCCTTGAGCCGAACCTGAAGTAGACAGCAGTGGCTGAGGACGCATCCGTTCTCAGGGTGGCGCCACTAAAGCCCCCGTCCCTCCCTGTCGCAGGCAGCTGCTCAGCTGTCTGCTGAGGGCTCTGAGGAGAAGGCCAAAAGTGTCGACCCGCCTCTCCTGCCACACTGGTGCCTTTCTCCCCCCCTAAGAAACACAGAGGCTGCGTTCAGACTGCAGGCGAATCAGATTCAAATCAGATTCCTTCGCAAATTAGATTTTTCTTTTTTTTTTTTAGGGAATGACCGCTGTTTTCAGCAAGTGTCCAAATGGGATCTGGCTCGGTTCCGACTGGGCCACATTATTGACCCATCTGACAGGTTGCTGTGGCTGCAGCTCGTGTAGTGTGTGACGTCATATCATTGCGACAGCGGCACTTGTTGCGATACATTCCCTGGAGCTTGGCTTGAATGGAGCTACAGTATCTCCCCACACACTGATGAGCCAATGAGTTTCCTCCTCTGTCCAGGGACTGCTGTTTTCTACTTCTTCTGTCTGCTCCATTACGTTACAGCTCCGCACCTGGAATGGCGCCCTCTGGTCTGGCGCCCTCTGGCCTTGCGTCGCGTAGAGTGACGTCACGGACAGTCAAAACCGGTCGGTGTGTTTGGAGCTGTTCACACTGACCGAATGCCATTTGAAACGACCTCCCGAAGGCGGTTTCAATCCGTTTTGCAAAAATCGGATTTCATTTGATTTGTAACTGTTCAGTCTACAAAAGAGCCACCCGGTTTCAATCTGGTTGGGCTGAAAATCGGATTTTGGCTGGCAGTCTGAACGCGGCCAGAGCTGCACTCTGTGCACTGCGAAGACAAAACTTGTTATGACGATCAGAAAATAAACCTGTCCCCCCCCCCTTTTTTTTTTTTTTTTTTGCTTGCTCGTCTCTCAACCTTTCCGCTCCGTCCTCCTCAGGCGCCTCACTCTGGTCGGATGGAGCAGGCCCATAACATCCTCCCGCAGCACGGCTCCGCTGTTCACGGCAACCAGAGTCTGTGTGACGCCGGGAGTCCGCTGCCGCAGCGCAACAACAACAGTACCCAGAATTCCCGGCTGCCCAGCGAAGGCTCCTTTGGTCTGGGAGGCCCCGGAGGGCCCGGAGGAGAGGGAGCCGACCACGCACTAGATGTGAGTGGGGAGAGGGGTGTCTGAATTTTTGTTAAGTCATTTTTTTTTGTTTTGAAGTTTGGAAGGGAAGTAGTTCTGCTGCATTTTCTACCCAAAGTCAAAAAAAAAAAAAATCTGCCTCATCTCTCCCCCTTTACGCCATCAAGCTTCTTCCTGAGCTGACCAACCCGGACGAGCTGCTGTCCTACCTGGGCCCGCCCGACCTGCCCAACAACAGCGGCGATGACTTGCTGTCCCTGTTCGAGAACAACTGACCGCCTTCCTAACGCTCCGTAACAGCTGTCCTCCTCCCGCTGTCCGGCCGCCGCCTACCTGCCGTACCTCTGCGTTCCGTCACTCGAACGCTGCATCGTCTGCGTTGGCAACCCGCCATCCGTGTGAGTGCGCGCGTGTGTGTGTGTGTGCGTGAGTGTGCGTGCGTGTGTGTGCGTTTGTCTTTTTATTTCATCCTGCTGACACACGTTGAGAGACCCTCTCCAAGTGCAAATTTGACCTTTCACCCTTTTGTGAACAACACCACAGATCAACACTCTGCACTACAACACAAGGCGCAGGCTGAGGGATTTACACCTAACAATGTATTTATAGATTTAATTTACTTGGGCAGATGATGAAAGCTGGGGTGTGTTTGTGAATGAACACAGACTTTCAAACTTTTTCAAACCCAGATATGTGTTGGACTAAAGTCCTCTTTGTTTAATACTGCCGTTCGCTTTATGCATTAATCTGACTCCATTTCAATTTGAACATCACAGGTGGCAAACAGCTGCAACTTTAAGGCATAGTTTATGAAATATTCCAACTGGGGTTAAAAGAAAAAAAAGAAGAAAAAAAAAAGAACACCAGTACCTGCACAAAAATTTCAACTTCTCCCCAAAAAATTATAATGAATAACAGCTTCTCTTGAAGTGTGTGTTTTTTTTTGTTTTGTTTTTTCAAATCTGAGCCGCATCCCAGTCATCTATTGAAGGAACTTCTTTGGAGAGCCAGACATTTTGGAATGAGCTTCCTTGCCATTTACAAAAACTGCTTGATTGTGCTTAGCCTTGGCTGGCTCATACACGAGTTTCCTGCTATGGGATACGTTGAGAGGTGACGGTAGCCACGTCACTTCTCAACATTCCAACCGCCTCCCCCAGAACTGCTGTATCTTTGTGCACTTCCGAAGCATGAAGACTCCAATCCTTCAAATGTAGCAAAACTCAGTTATGCACCAGGGACGCCCGCAAGTGGGGTATATCGCAAGAAGGCACGTACATTTCAGAGGGGCCAAAGAGAGCTTTGTAACTGTCTTGCGGTAGAACGTGTTGACATTGTCTCATTCACTGCAGCCGTCTCTGTCTTTGAGACAGAGAACACAACACACCCCTCTTCGACTTCAGGCACAGGCTTCATGGTGTTTTAAACCAAGTGTTAGCTACACTTTAATAGTATTCTGATTGAAAACAAGGCTCTTTGGACAAAACTCAGTTTTAAGAATCAACAAATAGTGTAAGGTACAAGTGAAAGCATTATTAAAACAACAGCATACAGACATCAGTATGACTGAGGCAAAAATATATCAGAATGTGTGTGTGTGTGTGTGTGTGTGTGTGTGTGTGTGTGTGTGTGTGTGTGTGTGTGTGTGTGTGTGTGTGTGTGTGTGTGTGTGTGTGTGTGTGTGTGTGTGTGTGTGTGTGTGTGTGTGAGAGAGAGAGAGAGAGAGAGAGAGAGAGAGAGAGAGAGTCATCATGTCTAATGGCTACAAGTGGTTGAATCTTTTCCTCGTGGAATTTGATTCCAAACACAACATTTTTAGAATGACCACAAGCCGAATTAAAAAGAAGTCTAATTTAAAGCGATCGCATTTGGTGATCAGTGGTGATTATTCCGATGGAGAAAAAGAAAACATGTTACAATCGCATGAACATTGGCCGAGTTTCGGTTCACCGTCAGTCAGCACTGTGAATCATAAACTCCCACCGTGGCCTCTGTTGGTTTGGTCGTTTCTACTGTAAATATGTCAAACTATGTGTCATGGCATTTTCTGCCAGTTGCTTGTTTTGTTTTTGTTTTTTTAACCATTTGACTTGTATAACCCTTCATGACACGGGTTTGTGTACTGTAAATCAGCTGTTTTCATTAGAGAACGTGTGTGTATCAACAGAAATGTTAATCATGGTAATTTTATGTTATTAGTTGGATAATGGATCATTGTCGGCACTGTGTACATGGCATATGTTTGCAAAGTTATAAAGCAATTTGTAGTATTAAAAATAAGGCGGTCATGCATAAGTATACATGACATAAAGCAGTCAGCAGACATCCACTAATGCAGTTAAAAATCTAGAAATTATTCTTATCGCTTTCTAAAGCCGAGGCTTTTTTACTATGACAATTTTCAGACTGGTCTGTTTGTAAACAGACAAGGCCCGACCAGAAATGTTCTTTTGCCAATCGGGAGAACACCATGATAATATATTTGGAAATTATGGACTTTTAAACTGCAAATCTGAAAAAAATAATTTTGTTTTTAGATGAAAACGAAGATCTGTAAAAACGAAGAAAAAAAAAAAACTCCACATATTTTGTAACGCATTGTAATTGCCATTATTTTCTATTTATTTTTTAATCATGATCATCATTGCACCAACAGTTTCCTTGTTCCTTCTCTGAGAATCAAAAATAAAAAAAATGACTTTATTCGATGGTTTCTTTTGGTCTGCAAATTATTTTTTTCTTCTGTGAAATGGAGACACGTGTACGTATTGAATGACACAGATATAGTAATTTTACTAGGATATAAGTGCTGCTATTTGTGAGTGTGAGTCTGCGACCCTACATTTTGGTCATTAAAGACTTTGTGTGCTTTGATAATATCATCATAGCAAAAAATATATATACATATATCACTGCTAGAGCAAAACAAGCATGTCTTTTATCTTTTTCTCTTATGGTTCCATACGATATTTATATATCTATATTTAGATATAAGCTCAGTGAAGACGACACCTGACGCGTATTTAATCATCCGCGAGCTGTCGTCGCCATACCTTCGACTGTGCCCCGTTACGATAAGTACCTCGATTGGTTTATCGGCACGCTTATCGAGGACCCCCGGACGTGATTGGCTCTCGGCACGCCCTGACGTCACCGCTCGGTCGAGTCATATAAACAGAGACCCTAATAGAAAAGAGCGACTCCGACCCGCTCTGCATCCGTGCCGCGCCTCCTTCCATCCGCAGCACTCGGCTCCCAACGGCCCTCCGATCATGGGAAACCCCCGAGTTTTCTTTGACATCACCATCGACGGCGACAACGCCGGCAGGATCATCATGGAGGTAAGGCGAACACACCATAATCATCATCATCAGCACCAGGCTGCAGTGGATCTCGCACCTGTCACTCAGCGTTATTTCTCACCCATCTGTGTCAATCTAGCAAAAAAAAAAAGAAAGAAAGAAAGGAGAGGGGGGGGGGGGGGGGGGGGGAATCTTTATTTGCCTCCACTTTCTCATCGCACTCGATCCACTTCCTGGCATCTTTTGGTGCACCTGTTATTCTTTTTTTTATTGTTATTTTTGGATACCTGAACATTCAACTGTGATCATGTTGTGGTGGCAACGCCCAGCAGCCAGGAGGAACAAGCTGTAGTCAGGCTGTCTGCATGTGATGCATCAGTGATGCATAACAAAAAAAAAAAAAAAAAAGGTGGCAAAAAATATTAACTTTTATCAACTATTACGACAACATCATCAAGGAATTGCACTGTGATGCACTGTTGGATTCTGAATGATAATTCTGCACGTGTGCAACACTTTAAGGTGAATTTCTGCCGCGGCGATTGCAGTTTATTCAGTTAAGCAGTGTGAATGAAAAAAAAATGGACTGATCTTAGTCCCTCCACACTTGCTGTGACCTCTTTTCTTCTTTTTCTATCTCACAGCTCTATGCCGACGTGGTCCCAAAGACAGCGGGTAGGTAAGCCTGAAGCCTCGCATCTTGACTGCACTGCATGTATAGCCTCTCAAGTGCAGGGCTGCTGCGTCTGCTCTGCCCTCCCGCACCCCTCCACCCATTTCTGTCTTCCCTCACATCCAAAACAGGCCTGTGTTTCGACGTGTGAACCCATTAATCCTCCGCGGAGTTTACTCTGAATATGGGCCGAGACTCGCAGGTGTTCGACAGCCAGTTATAGTGCTGCGATGGAGGGAAGAGACGGTTGCTGGCTATGAATTCAGACAAATAAGGAGTGTGGGATATTTCACTTGTGCACAGCACAATCCGTCAACCTTTGTCTCCTAACTGGACTGGGAATTTGCCCAACAGATGACAAAACGATATTGGAAAATACAGAGGAATGGAATGAGCTCTGGTTGAATAATGTAGCTCTCCATACAAGTGTTTTGGCATTTTAAAAATCGTTTTCAAGTGTCAGCTCAGCTTGAAAGCTGTGCCGGAAATATCCACTCTGCAGCGACAGCACAGATATGACGTCACCCTCCACCACACCGGAGTTCCTTGACGTCATAGGGCCCTCCTCGTCTTGTGTCATGTTTTTTTTTTTTTTCTGACTTTGTCACCTTGAATGGACTCTCACGCGACTGTCTCTTTACTTTTTGCAGAAAACTTCCGCGCGCTGTGCACCGGAGAAAAGGGTTTTGGCTACAAGGGCTCGTCCTTCCACAGGGTCATCCCTAAATTCATGTGCCAGGTACTGCGGAGACAAGGAACCAGACCCGATTGCATTCCCACGCGGTCACATTTGACCCATTTTAATTACAGCAGTTGAATTCCGCTACTTTTTCGTGTCCAGGGCGGCGACTTCACTAACCACAACGGAACCGGAGGCAAATCCATCTACGGCGAGAAGTTCAATGACGAGAACTTCCTGTTGAAACACTCGGGCATGGGCACACTGTCCATGGCCAACGCCGGGCCCAACACCAACGGATCCCAGTTCTTCATCTGCACGGCTTCAACCGATTGGTGAGATCCAGGCCAGGCCATTTTCCTGTATGCAGCAAACTTTAAGGTCCCATATTAAGTATACAGTATATATTAAGAACTACAATTATTCTGGACATTGGTGGAGCAGCATTGGACAGTTCAATTAAAAAAACTAAAAAACTAAAAAAAACGAGCCACTAATAAAAAAAAAACAAAACTTAATTTTAGCTTCCTGCTAAAAGTTTTGCTCTATTGCAACTTCAATTTTTGTAAGGCAGAAAATACTTCTAGATGTGCATGTTCTATATATATAAAGGCATTTCTCATTTTTGGGTCTATTGAAGAAAAAAAATTATAGAGAGACACGTGATGTTGGGTAGAGTAAATGTTCTTTTTCTTCTCCAGGTTGAACGGGAAGCACGTCGTGTTCGGCAAAGTCGTGGAGGGCATCAACGTCGTCAAGGCGATAGAGAAGCATGGCACGAAGAGTGGCACGCCCAAAGCCAAGGCCGTCATCGCCGACAGCGGCGAACTTAAGTAGTGTGGCGTCCGTCTCTCCTCGAACCCGGACGAACCCGCTCACGAGCACGAGCCGGTTTGATCTCAAGCATGGCGTCCACCGTCTCCGCAGCGTCAGCGGGAACGCACCTTCCCGCCTAAAGATGTGTCCCTATACTGTGTTGATATTTGTCGTGAAGTTTTTTTTTTGTACCTTCTCCTTAGCAAAGGACTTCTGTTTTCACAAAGGTCTGATGTTGACTGTGTAAATAAAACAACGTGGAAACTTGATTTGAGAACGCCTCGCTGTCCTTTTTTTTTGTGTCTGTTGTTGTCTGTCTTGATTTCAGGGCTAAAAATGGTCAACACTGCGGCTTACACATTTTGTTCTTGAGGTTGTTTATGGAACAGAACAGACCTCAGTCATTCTATTCCATATTTAAAACAAAAATAAAATAGACTGTACTGTCATTAGCCTTCCCAGTACAGGTAGTTATCTATTAGGCATCTGCACTGTATCATTAGGATCATTATTATTTCCCTGATCCATGTCACGTTCTTCTCCCTCGCACTGAGACTCGTCACATGAAGTCACATCATGGACCAGCAGTTAGATCGCGGCGACATCTACTGGTCAGTTTCAGTATTAAATATATAGAGGTCCTTAACTGAGTAATTAGGGACTGAGCCCGCGGAAGACCAGTTCAACGGGTCTTTCGCAAGGGCGAAAGACCCTATTGTATTTGCTCCGTTTCTTTTTATTCGGGGCTGAGCCTCAGCGAAGTCCTGCTCGTTATTCTTCTTACTCGGCTTTCCGCCCCATTTTGACCCCCTTCCCATATGTTAAAAGTCTCCAAACTTGGCACGCAGGTAGAAACTCGCGAAAAATTTGATAAAATGAAGAGAAAAACGCAAAATTCCACTCTCTAGCGCCCCCTAGAGGCGTCCAAGCATGTTTAACTGCCGTATAAAAAAAGATAGAAATGGCCCTAGCTTCCACTAGGAAGGTCCAAAAAACATGGGGAAACATTCCACGCGTTCGTCTCGTCAAGCCCGAATTTTGTACGCTCTAACTTTTGTCGCCTGACAAACAGGAAGTGAGTTATTTCCACTTTCATTTTGCCTTTTTTTGCCCTTTTTGCCAACCTATTTCCTTCTAGGAAGGTCGTAGAGACATGGGGCCAACACCCACGCGTGCAGGCAATTTGGTGCTATTTGCTGATATGCTGACCTTTGACCCCAGACAAACCGGAAGTGAGCTAGGAAGGTCGTAGAGACATGGGGCCAACACCCACGCGTGCGGGCAATCGGTTGCTATTTGCTGATATGCTGACCTTTGACCCCAGACACACTGGAAGTGAGCTAGGAAGGTCGTAGAGACATGTGAAATGGAACAGAGTGCACAAAGATAAACAATTTTTCTTTCTTTTAGACTCCCCCCCCTGTTTCAGTTTTTGACTCTTGTTTGTTTTGTTTGGTGAGATTTCCTCCCATCAAATGTTCATCCTGGGCTGCAAGTACAAGAAGAAAAACGAAAATGCAATTTCAACTTTGTAATTTTCTGATAGGTCAAGAAAAAATGCAATTTATCTTTGCAGAAAGAACAAACCTGAAAACTTCTTTTGGTGTTGATGTAACTTTGATGATGTATTTTTTTCAATGTATGTCAAGAGCAATTGTGTGATAGAGTTTGAGAAAATATGGTGCCTTATGCAAGAGTTGTGTTATGTGAAGGATAATACGTTTTGTGGTCATATTTTGAATTGACCAAAAAACGTTGTTTGTTACTTGTCTGCTTCGTATTGTTTATCTTTAAACATTTTTGAGCAAATAAAAGATTTCTCTCTGTTACTCTTTAAAACCGACCATAATTTGAATCATCATCACAGATCATGGACAACAAATAGATACCTAGACAGGGTTACTGACTGTTGGGAAGCCAAAGGAGAACTCCTACCAAAAACATACAGCAGCATGTCAGTGTTGCTGCTCCGGTAATGGAGGAAGAAAATGTTGAAAGGTTAATAAAAGCACTGATCTGAATAATAAACAATCCTGTCAATAAGAATAGAACAATGACTCCCCAGACCCTTTGGCAGATGATGAACATGGTACGATCTAAACAGGAAAACTGTTCTGAACTTTCTTAAACAAATGCATGTGCCTTAAGTATGCTTATTGAATGCTACAAGATAAAAACAATTTGTGACAAAGGAAAAAAAAATGCTATATTTTCTGTGAACACCTCATACACAGTAACCAAAAAGAGGCTCTCCGCTCCGGCTCTGGATATATTTTTAGTCTCTGTACATGTTCTGTCTTTACCATTTAGAAAAATTGACAGCAAAGTTGAGTTTGAAATAATCCAGCGGAGGTTTTGAATTGTTGGTATCTTGGTCTATCTCACACCTTGTCCATCAAAACTCATGGTTCCTTAAGCAACAGATTGCCTTACTGCGTGATATGATAAAAACCTTCTGGCCAAGTTTTAAAACTCTGCCCTTCTTCTTTCTAATTGGCCCCCTCTTCTGTCTTGTCTGTGAACCTGGCAGTGTGACGGTCTGCAGCCTTCTACGTCACTGCTCTACTGAGATATATAACCAAGATCCAGAGCGGACAGAGCCAAACACGGCGTCAGATTTGTCCAAGTGTGAACTCCTCTTCAGAGCCATGGCGTTTCCTCGGGTTTATTTTGACATCGAAATTGGTGGAAAGGCAGCTGGCAGGATCGTCATGGAGGTAGGGTGACGATCATGTTGACTGCATCTGTGTAGATGCACTTTAAAAAACAATTGTATTAATTTTAAACATTCTGATGTTATGGATGTTGCAGCTTGTTTGAGTATTTATTAAAGGCAAATGTCTGTTTTACAGCTCAGGAGCGACATTGTCCCAAAGACTGCTGGTATGTACACTAACTCATGTTCAGTGTGAACACGCACAACTGCGAGAGCGGTCGCTTTGCTTGCAAGATGGGGCAGGACTGTGGGTGAGATGGGAACTTGGAATCTGAGGAACCAGTTCTGCAGCCAAATGACACACTGAGGTTCACATTTAATAGAGGAAGCGGAAGTTTCTTTTGTGCCGCAGTTGCTGCAATCACCTCAATTTACTCTGTCGACCTGCGTCCGTTGAGCTGGCTGTGGTTCTGAAACCAGTATTTTGTGACTTGAGTGCGTTTCATAAAATGGCTGTCTTCATCCCGCAGAAAACTTCCGTGCCTTGTGCACTGGGGAGAAGGGCTTTGGCTACAAGGGCAGCCGATTTCACAGAATCATCCCTAATTTCATGTGCCAGGTAAAGTAAAGGCAATCCCTGTCTGCACCGCTTATCATCAGGTTCTTTTCTCAGCCAAGAATCCAGGAGCAACTTCCTGCAGTTTCAATGCAGCTGACCACAGTGGCTCGTTTGCTTTCTGTCAGGGTGGAGACTTTACCAACCACAACGGAACTGGAGGAAAATCCATCTATGGGGAAAAGTTTGCGGATGAAAACTTCACTCTGAAACACACCGGATCTTTGATACTGTCTATGGCCAACGCTGGGCCCAACACCAATGGATCCCAGTTTTTTCTTTGCACAGCAAAGACTAAGTGGTAAGCTGGAGCCTGGCCTACAAATTGCAACCCACCTGATACTTGTAGACTCTTTAAACACTTCTTTTCTCTCTCCAGGCTGGATGGGAGGCACGTGGTATTTGGTCGCGTAGTGGAGGGCAGAGAGGTTGTTGACAAAATGGAGGCAGTTGGCCACGAGTCTGGCGAACCCACGGTGAAGGTTACAATCGCTGGCTGTGGCCAACTATAATGTGACGTCTGCTCCCTGGTTTCAGCCCCCTTCACTTGTTGGGTCAATGTTTTCCAGTTAAGCTGTTGGTGAATCTTCAGTCCACCATGTTGAATCACGATGAAACTTAAAGAACCAAAGTTTTTCCACTGATCTTTGTGTATTTATTTTCAATGGACGTTTCTGCCATGCTTCAAAATGTAATTTTCACCCATCAAATGTTCATCCTGGGCTGAAAGTACAAGAGAAACGAAATCAACTTTTCAATTCTGTTCGGTCAAGCAAAAATGGCCATTTATCTTAGCAGAAAGAACAAACGTGAAAACTTTGCAAATGCTGAAGGGTTAATGAAAGCACTGATCCCAATGACAAACAATCCTGTCAATGAGAATAAAACGATGACTCCCCCGCCCCTTTGGCAGAAGATGAACATGGTACGATCCAATCAGTCACCAGCCCTATTGAAGCAGGCTTGGAAGTTCCACATGTCGGCATTAGGCAAGGATGCCCTGCTTCACCATACTTTTTTTTAATTTTTTACTGGTGGCTCAACTCTTGGCTGATTACATCAAATCAAGCAAGGTTAGAGGATTTGCTATCACAGGCAGAGAACTTACTATCACCCAACTGGCAGACGTCACCACCCTCTTTCTTAGGGATGAAAACCAAGTCCTAATTGCTATAAACACCATGGCTGAATTCACCAAGGTCTCAGGTTTAAGTCTCAATATGAATAAATGTGAAATTATACCCATTAAGAATTACGTAAAATCCATCTATCTATGGAATCCCAGTCAAAGATGAAGTTGTTTACTTAGGAATCACAATTACCAAGGACAAAAAAAAAGAGATCTTTCACAAATTTTAACCCTATCGTACAAAGAACAGAGAAAAGGTTGAGCCAATGGCTGCTACGAGATCTTTCTCTCAGAGGTAGAGTCTTATTATCAAAAGCAGAAGGATTATCACGATTAACATGCTTCTCTCTCTCCCTATGTGGACAAAAAAAGTATTACTCAGATAGACAAACTACTTCTTAACTTTCTGTGGAAGAAAAAAACACACCACATAAGAAAATCTGTTCTGATAAATGATTATGAATCTGGTGGTCTAAATTATCTTGATTTTTGCATTTTAAATAACACCTTTAAGATTAACTGGTTGAAACAATTTTTCAGAATCCCCAACGCTATTTGGAACATTATCCCTGCTCATATTCTGTCTAAACTGGGTGGACTAAAGTCTGTAACTACAATATTGACAAAGTACCAGTTAAAATGTCAGCACTTCACCGAGAAGCCTTCCTCGCATGGTCCCTTATCTTCAAGCACAGTTTTTCGCCTCATAACTACTATATTTGGAACAACAAGGACATTTTATTTAAACACAAGTCTCTTTTCATTGAACACTGGCTTGCTAATAACATTGTTCATGTTGCACAGCTGTTCAACAGAGATGGTCTTCTTTAGTCTGATAATGAGTTTTTATCTGTGTATAAAATACCTGTTTCACTTGCAGACTTTGCTAAAGTGTTTGCAGCGATACCATCTGGTGTGTGCATGTTATTCAGATATCAACCAAGAATGGAAACTCAACATCTCCCCCTGTTATCATTATCAGACACCCCTGTTGGCAAAGCTTGCTTGACTAGCAACCTTGGTAAGAACAACAACTTAATTAGCCTCCTATTTAAAAGGGACATTACCACAGTTCCATATGTGATTTCATATTGGAGCAAATACATAGAACAGACGGACTGGAAGAAAGTCTGGCTCCTCCCTCGCAGATAACTGTTAACTAATAAGGTTATGAAATTTCTTTTAAATTAATACAGAGAGTTTATCCCTCCAATGAACACATTGTTAAAATATTCAAAAAAGATGTGGACATAAATTGCACTTTTTGCTCTGAAGGTACTGAAACTGCAACCCATTTATTTTGACACTGCCCCTATGTGCAGACATTTTGGAATGACATCTGTGACTATAGCCAACAATATCTATCATGACTTTGTTTTATTTTGGAGTAATGTACTGTTTGGGCTCTCCAAACTGGAAAATAATAATAAGAATATAACTTTCATTATCAATCTGATCATCTTGATAGCAAAATTTCATATACATAAATTTAAATTTACGAGAAAAAAAAAACTCATTCTCTGCTGTCAGTGGAGAGCGCAGACAATACATGATCTCCATCAGGTTTTCGAGAAACAAAAAAGCAATTAAGACCTTGAACACATGTGACGATCTAAACATTTTTCTGTAAACTCTCATGGCTGTGTAAATATTGCACTTCTCTCCCTTTCTTTTTTTTCTTTGTAAACTCTTTATGTACCCCCTGGCGTAGTTTTCTTTGTGCTCTGATCTAAACCTTTGAATAAAGTTTCTTTAAGGAAAAAAAAAAAAAAAAGTTCCAGATGTCTCTTGATTGCTGACAAGAGGCTACAGCTGCAACCTCATCAGGAACTGATAACTTACAAATGAATACTATTGGTTATTTTGGTGATGTGTTACATATTATGCATGTGCACTCTAAACAGGAAAACTGTTCTGAACTTTCTTAAACAAATGCATGCTTATTGAATGCTGCAAGATAAAAACAATTTGTGGCAAAAGAAAAAAAAACAAGAAGCTATATTTTCTGGGAAGCCCTCTTACATAGTGACCAAAAAGAGGCTCTGATGTTTTTTTTCTGCATACATTTTGATCCTCTGCACATGTTCTGTCTTGACCATTTAGAAAAATTGACAGCTAAGTCTATGTCATACCTTATACATCAAAACTCATGGTTCCTTAAGCAACAGATTGACTTACTGCGTGACATGGTAAAAAAAACACCTGGCCTCGTTTTAAAACTCCGCCCTTCTTCTTTCTAATTGGCCCCCTCTTCTGTCTTGCCTGTGAACCTGGCAGTGTGACGGTCTGCAGCCTTAAAAGTCACTGCTCTACGGAGATATATAACCAAGATCCAGAGAGGATAGAACCAAAGACGCGGTCAGATTTGTCCAAGTGTGAACTCCTCTTCAGAGCCATGGCGTTGCCTCGGGTTTATTTTGAGATGGAAATTGGTGGAAAGGCAGCTGGCAGGATTGTCATGGAGGTAAGGTGACGATCATGTTGACTGCATCTGTGTAGATGCACTTTAAAAATAATAATAAAAAATTGTACATTCTGATGTTGCGGATATTGCAGCGTGTTATTTACTGAAGGCAAATGTCTGTTTTACAGCTCAGGAGCGACGTCGTCCCAAAGACTGCTGGTATGTACACTAAGTCATGTTCAGTGTGAACACGCACAACTGCGAGAGCGGTCGCTTTGCTTGCAAGATGGGGCAGGACTGTGGGTGAGACGTGAACTGGGAACTTGAGGAACCAGTTCTGGAGATGAAACAGCGAGAGCCTAATGAATAGAGGAAGTGGAATTTTTTTTTTTTTTTTTTGTGCTACAGTTTCTGCAGTCACTTCAACTTGCTCAGTCGACCTGTGTCTGTCGAGCTGGCTGTGGTTCGGAAACCAGTATTTTGTGACTTGAGTGCGTTTCATAAAATGGCTGTCTTCATCCCGCAGAAAACTTCCGTGCCTTGTGCACTGGGGAGAAGGGCTTTGGCTACAAGGGCAGCCGATTTCACAGAATCATCCCTAATTTCATGTGCCAGGTAAAGTAAAGGCAATCCCTGTCTGCACCGCTTATCATCAGGTTCTTTTCTCAGCCAAGAATCCAGGAGAAACTTCCTGCAGTTTCAATGCAGCTGACCACAGTGGCTCGCTTTGCTTTCTGTCAGGGTGGAGACTTTACCAACCACAACGGAACTGGAGGAAAATCCATCTATGGGGAAAAGTTTGCGGATGAAAACTTCACTCTGAAACACACAGGACCTTTGATACTGTCTATGGCCAACGCTGGGCCCAACACCAATGGATCCCAGTTTTTTCTTTGCACAGCAAAGACTCAGTGGTAAGCTGGAGCCTGGCCTACAAATTGCAACCCACATGATACTTGTAGACTCGTTAACACTTCTTTTCTCTCGCCAGGCTGGATGGGAAGCACGTGGTATTCGGTCGAGTAGTGGAGGGCGAAGAGGTTGTCAAAGAAATGGAGGCAGTTGGCGCAGAGTCTGGCAAAACTAGCAAGACCGTTAAAATCACTGACTGTGGTCAACTATAATGTGACGTCTGCTCCCTGTGTTCAGCCCCCTTCACTTGGGTCAATGTTTTCTGATTAAGCTGTTGGTGAATCTTCAGCCAACCATGATTAATGATGACACTTAAAGAACCAAAGTTTTTCCACTGATCTTTGTCTTGTGTATTTATTTTCAATGGACCTTTCTGCCACGCTTCATAATGTTTTGCACTTGCACATTAAGATTTTAAGACCATGGAGATGGGGAAAATCAGGCGGGCACACCTGTACAGTGATGTGTTGCAACAGTAATGTGAATACCCGTTAGTCTGAGAGTTGCAAATTTACTTTAATTAATGTCTAGCCAATTGAAAGCGAGCCTAATGTCTGCCAGCTCCAGAACTCTCAGTCCCTACATCAGGAGGTTGACTTGTCTTTATAGTTTAAATGATGTGAAGGAGTTGAAACCTAATTTTTCTGTATACACAAGGGTATTAAAATGGTCCGTCTGGAGAGAGACCTGGTTGCAAAGGGATTGGAGGTTATGGCAGGCAATGTAAAAAAAAAAAAATCCTCAACCAGGTGCGGCTGTGAATGCAGGTTCAGACAGAGTGAAGCCGACTCGCGGTTGTGGTGCAAGACAGACTGGCAGGTGTCCAAAGACATTGAACCGGTTGAGTCAAGCCACGGGGCAGGTGGGAGTGGTGGAATGGGGAGTGTCACGATGGCTCGTGGCCATCTGGAGGCCTTGTGGTGCGATGATGTTGAAAACGGCCAAATAAAAACTTGAATCCTTCAATTACGTTGACCGTTTTCTTCTGTTGGTCTCACATAGCAATCAGAAAACCCCGGTCTTTACTTCATGAGCTTAGTCCAGTTTTCAGCAAGTGTTTGCTAAAACAAGGTTCTGAAAATGATTCATAAAGTTTTATCTGTGAACCCACTGCATTTCCCATTGTGATAGTTTTAACATCCAATAGGTTTGGGTGAAACTTTAAGTATTGACCGTCTTTTCAGTTTGTTTCAGCTAATACTTTATGTGGGGTGCTGCAGGACTGACTGCATGTGAGAAGTGATGTGCATTTTACAGGAAGTATATTTCAATAATATACTAGCAATTTATATTCCTTTTTTTTTTTTTTATCTGTGGTGAAATTAGTAAAAAGGCTCACACAGTATGCAAAAAAACTTGCAGGTTATTTATTACAGGAGGCTTCTAAACAGGCTTCTTTATTTTTTTTTAAGTACATACTCATCAGTACAAAGTTATCAATGCTCAGATATTGACCATATAAGATATTTGCCATAAAATCATGAAAACAAAAGCCTAAATCCCAAGGTGAAGTACACAGATTAAGGCATCGACGTTTCCTTTGTCAGTGTCTCCTGCAACAAATTTTCAAAGAGTGGTACAAAAATAAATTCAAAAGAATTCAGTTTTTTTTTTTTCCTCCTATAGAAAGCTCTTTGTACTGTATGAAAACAAAGCTGCTGAGGGAATCTGAACGGTAACAGTGAACGACAACTTATCAGGGCACAGTAAATCCACAAATACAAAAGACTCCGATCCAATGCAGCAAAGGGAAGGACTGCGCTGACTGAAAAAGACCTGTTCATTAATAATACGTACAGCCATGACACTTTGCCCTCGACATTTGAACTGAGTACACTCCGGAAACAACTGTGTACTCTGACGGTACAGACATTGCGAGGTTTTTCTTTTTTTTTCTGACACAAAAAGTAACCAGGGACATTTCTAAAGTACCGGAGGCAACGGCGTGTCTCAGACCAAAATCCAAACATCGAACAATTAAATAAAGAAAGGTGGGTCATTTATTGGTCCCCAGGCCAGCTGTAATGACACTAAATATAAATTTTAAAACACACAGGTATCACATTATACAAACATTTAGTAATCCATTCAAGACTGATGCTGCTCAGCCCTAATGCCAAATGTCATTGAAAAAAAAAACAAACAGAACAAGACCCAAAAACGTTTTAATACCAATATAGTTTTTGGAAGGATATATGGAGAGAGAAGACCAATATGCACCGATAATAACAATAACGCACCAAGAGAGCTAGCTTGGATGAGCCAGTTGGCGACATCTGTTTGCTACTAAATCACTAAAGCGTCCTTTTTTAAAAATAAAATAATTTCATCATTGTAAAGAAAATTCACATGAGCAAAAGCTAGTTCCCTTGGTTCTTACTTCAAGCAAACAGACTATAGAGATTTCAGTCTTCTGGTCTAATGCTCACCAGGACAGCAAACAAACACTTTTTTTTTTTTCCCAACAACACATCAAAATATCAACAGCATGTACAAAAATGCTTCTTATTTACATAGCATATCTGCCCACTGTCTTCATCTCAAATACCAACCTGAGCTGCCGGATGGAATATTTCCTAAAGCCTTTGTACTTTACACCTTGAGATCAGCCAGGTAGCTACAGCTGGAGGCAACATTAGCCACGCATCACCGCCCCTTGGCAAATACTGATGCACTACCGTGTACTCTTGCCAAAGATAGTTGGTAGTGAAGCAAACACATTTTCAGTTCTCCACTCCTCTATAAATGCAGCCAGTGTCTGCTAAACATCTACACTCGTCGGCTGTCTTATTTAGCAAGAAGCACTTCCCGGTTTTGTCACGACTGCGCGAAAGCTAACTGCCCGTCTAATCCCAAGCGGAAAAAAACTCCACTTGCTACGTTGGCAAGATGAATGAGCAAAAAAACTTCCCAGCTGCCGCACGAGGTCACCGCAACAACTGAGCGCCATATTTGCAAACGGCGCGGAAAAAGACCACAAACAAATTCAATGACACTTGAGGTAACCGTGAACAACGCGCGCGCATAAGGGAAACGGTTGTCGCGCTGGACTCTCTGTTGTTGAGGACGCGGGACTCGGTGAAGAAGACGGGTCGGAGGCGGCGTGCAGCACTGAACGTGCAAGACGTGCACTCTCCTGTCCGCCTGGCAGTTTGTAGCTTTTGCAACGGCACGTTTGCGGTGTTGTTCCCAACTGCTTGTCTGTTCTTGAACGTCTTAAATGCTGGCACTTAAAATAAAGAAATAAAATTTTCTTACTACCAGAGCTTTATTTAAGATAGCTAACAGTCACTGCACAGCTGACCGGGAGTCATGACAATATAATGCCGAGCCCAAAGCACCATTTGGGAGACTTGGGGGAGAATTTTTGACTGCATTCCATGCATTCGAGGTTCATTTAAGAAGGCAAATTTTTCCACTGCATAAATTTTTGTTTTTGCCTTAAACTATAGGATTCAAACTTGTAATTATTTCACTTCAGACTGTCCTTTTGCAGTCATAATTGTGTCCAGATGGGCTTCACTGTTGTCAGAGAGCACTACACTACATTACACCAGAGACGAATAAAAGTGCCGAGGAAAAGTGACAACGTAT
Organism: Nelusetta ayraudi; assembly: GCF_046127955.1. Classification (NCBI taxonomy): domain Eukaryota; kingdom Metazoa; phylum Chordata; class Actinopteri; order Tetraodontiformes; family Monacanthidae; genus Nelusetta; species Nelusetta ayraudi. Next base: position 9,224,119 of record NW_027466076.1, read on the forward strand.
TGGGTTTAAGAACACTAATGTAGATAGTTTTAGCTCAGCTTGCATGTCGTCATTTTAGGGGCCGCGCGTACAAAATGTTGGTTGTGGCCCCTTGAAAGCGAGTCCTGAGTTCCGGGCAGTATGACGCTGAAGGAGGAGCCTCCCATGAGAGGAAGCAGAGCTCTCTCGCAAATCTTCACTGGTAATACTGAGGGAATGTGGGCGTACTGCTGGCAGTGAGTAGTAGTGTGGGCGTGGCCACTTCGACGGGGATTATTCATCATGCCGAATCATGCTGAATCATGCCTTGCACATGAATAATTCATATTCCAAAAAACCATCCCCAGATGGCAGGACGACGGCTTTTTTTGTAGTTTGCGGAGGGAAAATCTGGACTATGAAAGACGAGTATCATTTAAATCTTAAGAAAAGCAAGAAGGGTGTAAACAATCAGGCCTGATCAGGTGATCATGGATCACTTCACTGCCCCGCCAATCTGGAATTTGGCGTTGGATGGGGGAAATAAATTGGAAACAAACTGATATCTTTTAAAACTTTGCTCAAAAGGTTACAAATGCTGCAGCCACAGATTCAAGCGGCGCAGAAACTGTTTTTCAGAGGCCTTTTAAAGTACTGAGCGTCAACAAAAGGAAAAATAACTCCCACAAAGATATTTCGCTACTAATAAATTCCTACGAGGAATTTTGACATCTTGCAAAGATCATGTCGGGAGCCACGGCCAGAACGTAAAAAAAAACACCCCAGTAAGTTATACAGGTTCACTGTGGAACTTTTACAAGTTTGAGTTCATACTGAGAGAATCGACTCCAAAATTTGGTCAATAAACACTCGAGGAAGTGAGCGAGGAGAAAACGAAGGAACAAATCTGTGAAATCAAAAATTGCTTGGTTTTGGTCCCGTTTATGCACCTCAAGCGCGACCGGACTCGCTGCTGCTACCTCCGCCCCTGTCCGCGAGGGCCGCGACGGAGGGAGCTCTCAGCTCTGCTGGGACATCTTGCGACTCTCCCTCAGGATGCCGTCCAGGCCGTTGAGCTGGCGGAGGAAACCCCGGTTGGGGATGACGCCCCTGTGGTCCTTCACTGTCTTGATGGCCTCCACCAGCGTCAGGTTTTGCCTGATCATCAGGTAGGCGAGCACCAGAGTGGCAGAGCGGCTCACTCCCACGGCGCAGTGGACCAGCACCTTCCCTGTATTCACACAGAGGAAACACACTCAACTTTGACGCCATGAATCATCTGCCTCCTGCCAGGGGTGGACTGGGCAGTTCCCGGTGGGCTGCGGGGGTTGTGAAGCGGTCACTGACCCAGTACCGACGGTGAACGTAGGTGTACTGCCACCTGCTGGCCTGCTTCTATACTGCTACAGGACCACCCCTCACAGCAGGGACACTATTAACCCCCTCTTGGTGCAAGTCCACCCTTGCCTCCCGCTATGCTTCATATTGGTTTTTACTGTGTTTTATTACCGAATGTACAGCACTTTGGTCAACTCTGTTGTTTTAAAATGTGCTTGATAAATACATTTGATTTGATTTGATTTGATTTATAAAAAAATAAAAAAAAATAGAAAAATAAATAAAGCACATTCTTTGCAATGATGAGTGGAAGTGAGGGTGCGCATCCAAAGCAGAGGGAGTCACTTTAATGTTGATTTGTCAGACTTTCATCAAGGCCTTTTCATCGCTGCGAGTCATAACCAAGTGGGCGGAAGCCTCTGCTTTGAAAATCAATCAGGGTGTGACAACAACTGTCAAAGGTGTCATTTTTGTTAGACAACACTCAGTAAACGATCGTGTAATCGCACATGTTCCGTTATTTGCTGTTCGAACTGCTGGCGGTGGTGGTGTGCACTTGAAGAACGGGTCCAAAAAAAAAAGCGGGCAAAACAGTGTCAAAAGTGTGTTTGAAAATTCTTCAATGGAGCTGATGTCACACTGAGACACTCAAGACACATCGCAGTCGACACATCATCTCTGTTGCTATTGAAGATTCCCAAGCGCCACATGAGTTAAAGGTTATTCCGTGAATTTAATTCAATGGACACACACACCCCCCGGGCTAACTAACCTCCGCTGGTGAGGGCTTTGTGAATGAACTCGGCCGCGGGGTAGAAGTTGACGCTCATGTCGAAGGTGGGCGAGTCGTGGGCTTCGATGCCGTGGTAGGTGATGTTCATGCCGGCGTAGTGCTCGGCCCCGCCGCGCCACTTGCTCTGGGCGCAGTTGAGGACGTGCGTGATGCCGAGTTTGGCCAGCTCGCGGCGATCGGACGCGATGTCCCTGCAGAGGGCAATTAGGAGAGAACGTCAGCTTTGGTGCGTGCACTGATAAGACAAACAAACAAACACACAAACAAACAAACAAACAAACGGGATTTGCACGTTCAACGCAGATGAAATTTTTAAATAGAAAATGCACAATGGTTGCATTCTGACATTGAAAGCTAAACTATCATTATATCTTGGTGCATGGTGTCAAATCAAACTACACATACACCATTACACTTAAAAGTGTGTATTAAAAATTCAAGTAAATATATATGTATATATGAAAAATAATGTGCTTTCATTTTCTTTTCTTTCTTTTTTTTTTTTTTTACGTTTCATTACAGCATTTCTTTAAAATGTCAAAGTGCATTTCTGAGCATTATGAGTAGGTATGAATATGCATTTTGTAGCACCACACCCGCCACTCATGCTTACTTATACGCGCCAAATGGCAATTCCAGCACCATCTTTAGTTGTTTGTTGATGCAATTTTTGATGTGTCCACCAGGTTATATCAATGGTTTCACCAGCGGTCCGTCCCACCTGTTGTTATCGATCTTTGCAGTCAATGTGTCAAAGTGTTTCTACTGACACAGCGCCGCTGCAAACCATTTATCTCCTGGCGGTATTGGACCGAGCCTTTTCTGTTGCGTTCGCGTTCTGAGGACAACCGAGCCTCGGTATATTCTTCCACAACTGCTTAATATCAGCTGTCTGAGAGGGGTTATGTAAACTCACTGATCTCCAATGTAGAGCCGTGGCCACACTTCGTCTGCATGGTTACAGGCCGTTTTGCCCGTGTAGAGGAGCCTCTCCAGCTCGGACACGCTCAGGTTCGGGGAGGAGCGTTCGGCGTCCTTTCGGTTCGGAGACCTGGAGCTGCTCCGGGACCGCGAGAACCGGGACATGAACGCCATTTAGACTAGAAATCAAAGGAGAGAAAGGGGGAAAAAAGCCACTTCAAAAAACGCAAATCAATTAAATAGCCTGATTATGCAGTCAATGACAAATAGTAGGGAAATCCTCTTGAGACAATCGTCTGATTACATAAAAACCTGTGGCTTTATTAGTATTATCATTATTATTATTTTGTAAATACTGTCTTTGGAAAATTGGAGAAACATTCCAATAAACGAGACCAAAATAACCAATCTATTTCCCGGTCAATCGTTCAATTATTGTTCAAAAAACAAACAAACAAACAAACAATCCACCTTTGTTGTTATCTTTGCGCCTCAGCGGCGGTACAGTGCGAGATGCTCCGCGGCCATGTTGACTCATGTATTTGCTGTGGAAGCAGGGATCACGGCTTGATGAGAAGGCTGCTGCTCAGCATCCAGCAGACATCTTCACCTCCGGCCGCCGCTCAACAAGTCCTCCTCCTCCCTCGGTGTCAGGCATCATTCCCCGGGCCGCGCGTCTCCATCGCGGACGCTGATATTCTCATCCAGCTGCCACGAGGGAGCTCCTGGTCATCGGGCAGCTTTCAGTTATCCCCTCTTTATTTAAATATATACGCGTAATCATGTTCTATATGACGTCGGGATTAAATCATCAGAGCGATTTGTCGCCATCAAGCGGACAAAGGGAGGACCAGCCGCTGAAAATACACACAAGGGCGTGAGATCATCGACAAGAAAAGGAAAAACGAGTCACCGAAATAATGATACGACCGAAAGTGCCGTCTTGGAACTTCAATCTTTACATGCAGCTCAGTTGCAAACTGAAAATGAGAAATCCAATTTTCGTTGACGTTTGCCTGTGGTAAAAACTCGAACGTGGTGTTTTTTTTTTTTTTGCAAAAAACAAAAACAAAAACAAAAAACAGTGGCGATGAAAAACGGAAACCATAAAGTCGGACCGAGAATACAGGACCATGAAGGCGTCATGACGCAGTAATCCTGCGACGCACGTGTTAGGAGTGAAGTGAGGTGGAGAGATGGCTACCGAAAGGCTCCAGTTTCATGAAATGGGCATAGATGACCGTATTTTAAAGGTAACCAACTGGTTGACATTGTCCGGGAACCGTGAGCGGGCAGTTTATGAAACTGTTTGACGGCATTTGATGAAGGAAAACTGCGGAGAGGTGCAGGAATCTCGGCCAGAACACACGGGGGCAACTCACGACTGTGTTAGCTCGCGACAGTGTTTACGTAAAGACTCAAACGTGTATTTACTACTGCGATGTTACTACGTTCCCCCTCACATCGGCCGTGTAGTTCGCCATTTCTACTTCGGCAACACAGTTCTATGTTATATGTGTAGCGTTTAAAGATATTTCTCATCGGTTTCGCAAGTCTAAGTAGATCTTGTACACGATTCTAACGACATAGCTCTACTTTAAACTGTCTTGTATGTGTTTCAATTCAGATCCCTAAGAACATTCTAGGAGAATTTATCTCGATTATGATGTCTTTCTTAACAGTAGTTACACAATCAAAGGGGTCTTTCAGAGCTTTAACGTCCATGTGTCACAAAACCCCACATGTGTACAGTTTCAGATCTGCTGCAACTGAAAGCTATTGTCTCACTTGACTCTGACTTATGAATATGTTTGACTTTCCTTTTTTCCAGGCGGTTGCAGATCTGGGTTGGTCCCAGCCGACCCTCATCCAGGAGAAAGCTATTCCTTTGGCCTTGGACGGCAAAGATCTCCTGGCCCGGGCCAGGACAGGGTCGGGAAAGACTGCCGCGTACGCTGTACCTGTCATACAGCGCATCCTTTCCTCCAAACAGGTGAGGACAACACAAATCTGGCCAATTCTCATGACAAGGGATTTTTCCTTCCTTCTCGTCCTCCTGACCGCTTCTTTTGTGTCTGATGTCCTCAGAGTGTTTGTGAGCAGGATGTCAGGGCTCTGGTCCTGGTCCCAACCAAAGAGCTGGGCCAACAGGTCCAGACCATGATCAGACAGCTAACGGCGTACTGCTCAAGGGACGTCAGGGTGGCCGACATCTCTGGGAAGGCTGACTTGTCGGCGCAGAGGTCAGCTCATCCAGACATTGTATATAATGCAGCATTGTCTTTTGTCATGAACCGTGACACTAAGCGCGTAATCTTTAAACAGGCCCATTCTAATGGAGAAGCCTGACGTGGTCGTGGGGACGCCGTCCCGCGTGCTCGCGCACCTCAACGCCCAGAACCTGGTCCTGCACTCGTCCCTGGAGATGCTGGTGGTGGACGAGGCCGACCTGCTCTTTTCTTTCGGCTTCGAGGCCGACTTGAAAAACTTGCTGTGGTAAGAAAATCAAAAGACATTTCTGACTCTGGCTAGTAGAACTTTTCAGATTGAAATGAAAGCTCGAATTGCCTCAGAAAGTTACCCATCATGTCTCTAGTTGTTGCAGTAGTCATTTTTTTGCCATCAGGGGACAAAATTGATTGAGTGATAAATGAATAAAATGCGTATTATTATTATTATTATTATTATTATTATTATTATTATTATTATTATTATTATTATTATTATTTTTGGTTCATCATCCTTTAGCATATAAATTACAGAAAAATATAATAATACAAAAATATTAATACAAAAAGGCAGAAAACATAGCTTACATATTGCCTGCTTTTTTTCATTTCCTTCCAAGCCACCTTCCAAAGATCTACCAGTCGTTCCTGATGTCAGCCACTCTCTCTGAGGATGTTCAGGCCCTGAAAGAGCTGCTGCTGCACAACCCCGTAATGTCCTCCTCACGTGCGCAAGCCGCAGAGCTGCAGTGGTGCACGCGCAGCGATTCGGCCGCACGCCTTTTCCCCTTACGCTGGATTCCATGTCCCCCTTTCAGGTCATCCTGAAGCTCCAGGGCTCTCAGCTGCCAGACAGCAGCCAGCTGCAGCAGTACAGCATCAGGTGCGAGGAGGAGGACAAGTTCCTGCTCATCTACACGCTGCTCCGGCTGCGGCTGGTTCAGGGCAAGACGCTGGTGTTTGTCGGAGCGCTGGACAGGTGCTACAGGCTCAAGCTGTTCATGGAGCAGTTTGGCGTTCCCGCCTGCGTGCTCAACTCGGAGCTGCCCGTGCACTCCAGGTGAGACAGATGCTGAAATGCTCTGCACAGGAGCCTGTTTATTTTTACATGCAACTCAAGGCTGTCGGCTTGCTAAAACAATAAGTACAGAGCAGCTGTGAAGAATTTCTCCCGCAGCTGAATTTTAGCGACACTGTCATGCTCCACTAGGTGCCACATCATCACCCAGTTCAACCAGGGCTTCTATGACTACATCATTGCCACCGACGAGCAGAGTTTGGCCGACCCCACCGCTGCCGCTCAGGCACCCGCGGCCAAAGGGAAGAAGAAGAAGACGACCACAGAGAAAGCTGCAAAGTGAGTCGGCGGAAAGCTTTTTTTTTTTTTTTACTGGATGTGACATATTTGTGTGTCGTTTTAAAAACAGTGGCCCTAGGTTGTACCTGGTCATTTTTTCAGAGCATAGGTGGTAATATTAATAAGTCAACGTTGTCTTTTTGTAGTCGACACTTTATAACCTGATACTAGCATTTATTTCTATAAGTTTTGTTCCGAGGTTTGTCCTCTTATTGCCTTTGAACACCTGCCCTTTTTGTCGCCCGCTGGCGAGAAACTTGTGTTTTCATGCAATGCTCATTGCAGGACCAAAGACAAAGAGTACGGCGTCTCCAGAGGCGTGGATTTCCAAAACGTCTGCAACGTCATCAATTTTGATTTCCCCACAACCGTAGAGTCGTACATCCACCGAGTCGGGAGGTCAGTGTGGTTTCGGCAAAGTCACATTTCAGGATAATTTTTCCTCCAGGTGTCTCTGACTCCCATGTGTATGTTTTTTTTTTTGCTTGTAGGACAGCGAGGGCAGACAACCCAGGCACCGCCCTGTCCTTCATCGCCCACACAGAGCAGGAGCTGCTGACGGAGGTGGAAGAAGCTCTCGCAGGAGGTCATTATTTTTTAATGAATTATATTACACCATATAATATTTTATAATTGTGTCATAGAAGGGTCTCGGTTTTGTTTTAGTTCCAGGTAATTAATTCCATTTGTCCCCCTTCTAAAGGTGTCACTGCATCACCTGCCACAGTGCCTTGAGAATTAGCTAAAAATGTGACATGATCCTGAACATCAGACTGTTTTGCTCCTGCTAAATAATAATTAAAAAAACCCACATCTTTGCGTTTAGACAATGCTGATACTGTGCTGAAACCTTACGAGTTCAAGATGGAGGAGATCGAGGGCTTCAGGTACAGATGCAGGGTGAGTGTCCCTCAGTCAGAGGAGCAGCTGCTTGTTCTCTTTCCTGTGAATCCTTTAAGATGTCGACGCGCTCCACTCTTCTCACAGTAAGTTGCTAAAGTATGCTTTTTCTTTTTTTTCTTTTTTAATTTTTTGCTGTTTCTCGTTTCCGCGCAGGATGCCATGCGCTCAGTGACCAAGCAGGCGGTGAAAGAGGCCCGACTGAAAGAGATCAAGCAGGAACTGCTCAACTCGGAAAAGCTCAAGGTGAGCTGCGGTTACCCGGACGCGGCAGAGGATTTGCGCAAGCGTTTTGGGATTGGATTTCATTTGGTGCTTTATTTTGTTTTGCAGACCTATTTCGAGGACAACCCCAGAGATCTGCAGCTGCTCCGACACGACAAAGACCTCCATCCCGCTGTGGTCAAACCCCACTTGAAGAACGTGCCCGAGTACCTCGGTGAGCAGCGCGCACGCTCACACACAGAGACTGTAAATCAGAGGTCTTTCATGACTAACTTGAAGTTTCGTTTGACCTCTTTAGTTCCAGAGTCCCTGAAGGGTGTCATCCATCCAATGTCACGGCGGGGCAGGAGAAAAAGGAAAGAGAAATCCAAACCAGAAGGAGTCTCCAAACCCACTTTCAAGGTGAGTGTTTGAAAGGTTTGGTGGAGCTCCTCGTCTTCCCTGAGAGTGTAACATACGAGTTCTTGCATGTTGTATACGGGGAGATGGCAGGACCGCCCTCTCACTGCTCTTTGATCTGCCATCTTGAGCTCAGTCAAGCCTGTTTCACGTATGGACTTCGACAGTATCACGAAAACTCGTTTATAGCTGTGTTTAAGTTGAGCTCGTTCCCATATGCAACAAACATTATGGAATGCTCCAGGTGCGATGTCTTCGCATTTGTCAGAAAAAAAGGATGGCGAGATACATATTGGCTTTATGACGGTAATATTAGTCAGAAACTCTTTTGTATTGAGGTGACTACCTCTAATTTTATATTAGGTGTCGCAATAAATAGCAACAAGTAGCATATGGCTAATGAGCCAAACCAATTTGTAAAGTGACCATCAACATCAAACGGCAGCAAAGCATTTTTGAGCGTGCAAATGAGGACACGCTAGCTGCTGGCGTCACCAAAGCAAAGCACGAGGTGGTCACGAAGGAACCATCCCACTGGCTGCACACTTCATCTTCTTCAGTGCCCCCAGCCTGGTTGGAGGGTGGGAGGTTGGCAATGTAATTGCTTGGTTGGTTCATACTGATGTCTTGATAATAAGATTTTGAACACTGCAAATTTTAGGCTCCTAAAGTTTAAATGTTATCAGTAGTTTAAGCTAATGTTCACTCATGATCGAACCTGACAAATGAAGCGGCCTTTCAATTTTTTTTAGTCTTTTAAGTTTTGCTTGCTCATCCTGTCCTTTTCTCTTGTAGAAGAACGTCCGGGGGAAAAACCCACTGAAGAGTTTCAGATACACGGGAGGAAGAAACAAAAAAGGCCAAAAGAGCCAGTCATAGTGGGACCAGCTGGACACACGCACCTGTGTCATTTGATCAGAAGGACAATTTGCTCTCCGCTGTCGGCCACGGGAGAATCTTCAAACGCATGGATTAACTGTTTGGACCTTGGACAAAATGGACATTGAAGACGATGGTTTGTGGTGTTGTTGGTGCAATGTGGAACGAAAGGCAGCCATGTTTGTTACGGTGGAGAAAGTGACACCTCTGTTCTTGATTCTCAGAAAAATAAAATCATTCTTGTAATTCTTGTATATTTCTGTCAAATCTTTCTGTTTTTTGGGTTTCTTGAAGTTTGATGGATGGGTTTTGTTTTGCCCTCAAACCTCTTGAGGAATTTGTTTTGTTTTTTTGAAACCGAAAAATAAAACACATACGCAGGTTAACGTAGAAAATAGCTTCATTTTAATCAAAAGCAGTCAGCAGATTAACTGAGGCCAGCTATCACGCTGTTGCCATAAAAAAAACACAAAAACCTTTATTCCGTCGGACGCATTTCATCTTTTTCGTGTGTCGTGGCAAAAGTAAGACTTTCATTTTAAAATCTGTGATGTATCGTCTCTGCTCAGCAGAAGCTTTTCATTCCAGATCAAACTCTCTGTCAAGGATTTTCCAAAAACACAATTTATCCGACGGACGCTCTTTTCAAATCCATCTTGTCGGCACTAAACGAGGGAACTAAATTGTAACTTTTGCCTTTGTAAACTTGCAATGCTGTGACGTTGCAGCGGTATCAAGGTGTCGCGTGACTGGAGACCTCGAAGCGATCAGTCGATGGTGTATTCAAAGGGGTAGTCCTGCGTGGGCACCGAGTCAAAGTTGAGACTGTCGAACGGGTTCTCGGTGGACCAGCTGTCCACGGGAAACCAGGAGTCGTACCAGGACGTGGTTCTCTCGGTTTCGGGGGGCGTCGTGGGGGCTTGTGTGGTGGTGGTGGTGGTGGCGGTGGTGGTTGTCGTCGTAGTGGTAGCTTTCGTCGTTCTCAGACCCCCTCGTAACCTCTGCAATCGCAGCCTGCGCAGGCGCAAGATGCGCAGCCTCCTGAGTCTCTCCGCCCTCTGGGCACTGGCGTGGCTCTCGGTCGTGACCACGTTCTGCTCCATGGCGCTGGCCGCCGTCGTCCGCACCGCGTTGGGCCTGGTGACGAGCCGGATGGGCCGGTTGCCGTTGAGCGCCATGATTTGCTTGATGCGGTCCCAGTTGGACTTGGCCAGGGTGAAGCTGCACGAGGTGGCCCCGGAGTCGTAGCCCACCATGCACAGTTTGGTCTGAGGGGTGTGGCCGTCAGCCTTGGCAGTCACGCGGTACTCCCCGGGGTTTAACAGGCGCCAGTAATCTCCGCCGGCAGCTAAAAAGCAAGGGGCAGTGGATTTTGGAGTGCGCGTTAAGTTTGTGTGACTCTTCAGCTTGCAGACATTGTTTTTTTTTTTCAACGCGTGCCCAACCTACCAGCTTTGACATCGTGTCGGATTCCCTCGACTGATATGGTGGCATTAGGAAGTGGATTACCCTCCACATCTCTCACGATACCCTTAATTCCTCGGTGTACCTGCAAGGAAAACATCCTTTTGTCACTTTCTGACCTAAACAACAGACTGCTATTTTTTGATTATTCTTAAAAGTGACTGGGATATCTTCTCATTCTCAGTCTGAGTTCAACTTCTTGAGTTGAAACTCAACCAACCAACCAACCAACCCTCTGATATAAAAACCATCAGCCTGGTTCTTACTTGTTCAATGAAAGACAGAAGCGACTCGCGGTTGTTCTCCCATTCAAGAGGAAGTTCGCTCTCGTGCGGAAACTTATCACAGCCCAAGAAGATGGACAGCTCGAAGCAGTTGGTGTGCAGATAGCTGAAGTCGTTCATGCCTGCAGGATAAAGATACATTTCAGAGGCTAAATTCTGGTCCAAGAATCACCCTGTGGATTAACAGTTCCTATTCCAGAGCCAAAACCTCCCACTTTCTCTTGCGCCGATGACTGTGCCAATACTCACTGCCCACCACTGGCTTCCAGCTGGCTCTGTTCACGATGCCCTGTCCCCCAGTGACATCGTCACCGTGGCAGGACCCCCGGTAGGTCTCGGTCATGGTCAAGTGACTGTGGGCGTATGACATGGCCAGCCATCTGAACATGGCGTCGTCCGGGGTCTCCCTCAGTGCGCCCTCGTTCTGCCGCTGGATACGAGCCCACGTCTCCTCGTTCATCTCCGTGTTGCCTCTCCAACGCCGGCTTTCAGTGTACTAGGACGACATTGGTAGGAAAAAGGATTGGTTGGACGATGTGCGTTTGAACTGTGCTCTTCCTTTGGTCAAATTCTTACAGAAATTGGTGGGCGCTGCATGTCGAAAGGGTATGCCACCAGTTTTTCTCCCCCTTGCAAGTTAGCACCCAACACAAATGGGCTACGCTCCATCCAGGTGATGATGGCCTTGGTCTCAGCGGCCAGCTGTGTGGACAAGAAGGGGACAGCCACTTAGATTTCATCACAGTTTGGTGTCGCCTTGCACGATGCTGAGCAGGGGCCTTCAGGTGCCGTGTAAACCGACTCACAGAGCCGTTGAAGGTGTTTTCCGGAAGAGGGATGTGATGATTGGGGACCACGCGAGGTACCCAGCCTCGGTCCTCTGCCCCCCATAAGACGCTGTTGAGGTCAGGGAAGTTCTCAAAGATGTCATATCCCTCTTCAGTCCAGTGCCCCAGTGCCCAGTTTCCCATCTCTGAGCCCTAAAAAAGCCACAGAAAGATTTGCCGCAATACTCAAACTTGTGACAGATTAAAAGATTATCTTCAATGCACGAGACATCAATGACATTACGGTTAATCTCCAGACTTGGAACTGGACCACATCCAATTTGTGATTGACGATACCAGTTTCAGTGTTGTTGGGATTACTCCATAAAAGTAATCCAACTACTGATTACTGATTACTCCTTTAAAAGTAATCGAATTATTTCTTTAAGTACTTTGTTTCATAAGTAATGAATTACAAATTACTTTAGTTTAAAAAAAAGATAAAGTAACAGTTGAGAACGTCTTGTTTCCTGCACATAACGTACAACGAAACACAATATTCTTTCATTTAGATGAGATGAACTCAAAATGTTAATTTTTCCAGCTATCAAACGCAAACACTGTTTTTTGTTTTGCCACCGCCATGCTTGTTTTGATCGCATATCGATGACGTTGCATGCACGGCTGCCTCATCAATCTGCAACATCGTTGTTTTTCGGTTGTTTTTCTAAATTTCAGACATTTTGTGGATAATAAGACATTTTTAGCTTGCAAAATATTGCAGAAAAGTAATGGAATTGTTACTTGATAAAGTAATAATGATGTAATCCCATTACATTATTTACGTCACTTAAAAAGTAATCTAATTACAGTAATAGATTACTCACTGACCAGTTTAGTAGCAGTGAACTTTGTCACAGCTACAGCACAGGGCACAGAAAAGGAAAGGCTTGAATTACCATTTCAAATGCCAGCTCGTGGGCATCGGGATTCACTGATGGCACCAGGTGTATCCTCACTCCATCCACCAGGCGGTGCACTCTGGGGTTTTCGTCATTGTACTCCTTGCACAGGAACTGCATGAGCAGGAGAAGGAGCTCTCGGCCAAGAGCCTCATTGCCGTGAAGGCCTGCTGTGTACCGAAATTCAGGCTCACCTAGTGTCAGTAAAGGAGAGAAAACAGGGATTCATTAACAGCAAGACAGATGGAAAAAATATCACATGACATAATACACATTTTAAAACTTGTGCAATAATTGTCTCACAAATTACATAACCTAATAAATGTCCACCCAAAACTTCAACCGTCTCTTTGCTAAGGATACTTTTTTCCCGAAATGACTCACCAGGGTCCGTCTGTTTATAGACGCCTAAACTATCCACTGATCCACAGCCTTATCAACAAATACACAACGCAATGCATTGCTGCGCTGCGTGTCTCTTACCTGTCTCGTGCTCTCCGGGATTGTCGGAAATCTCCATGGCGTAAATCTTCAGCCCCTTGGAGCTTTTACCGATGTTGTAGATCCGGGTGATGTTGGGACACTCTTCATTGACCACCTTCATCATCTGGAAATAGGAGATGAGTGGCGCTGTTGATGACTCCTATTGTGGCAAGTTTTTTTTTTTTCCAACTAATTAGAGTGAAAGAAATGGAAACCCTGACCTGTCTCATTTCTTTGTAGCTGTGGTGTCTGAAGTCCAGGTCATCTGCCGTGTGCACTTCATTCTCGCTGCGGTAGCTGCCTGCAGAAGCAGATAAAAACACAAGATCGCTGGAAAGTCTGATATGGTTATTTTTGTTGCAGTGTGAAATTACATCATGCAATATGTGTTTGTTTATGTGGAGACATCCACTGTAATTTCTAAATGAAATTGAAACCCTTTGTTTGCATGTAGCTACTGTATGTACAGCTGTTTTGTTTGCTCTGATCGGCTAATACTTTCATACTTTGAGCAAGGTTTGGTTGAAGTATTTGAAATACAATTTAAACTAAATGAATTTAAAACTAGAAGTATTAGGCTTTGCAAACTCAAAGTATTGTGTTATAATATTTGCTTGGATTCTGGGAACAGTTCCTATTGCTGAGACGCTTTTCGTTCAACACTGTGGCACTGTGATATTGTCCGTGTGTGTTACTGACTGGGAAGTTGACAGGCCAGGATTTCGGCTCTGAGGCACAAGCTGCCGTTCCAGCTCTGGGGCAGGATGCGAATGTAGCGCGCCACCACGGGTGTGGAAAACTGAGTCATCACTGGTGTGTCCTTATCGACGTTGCCGTAAAACAACTGCAAGAGAGGAACACACACAACTGAAAAAGCAGCTGGATTGCTGAGACTGCAAGTCTGAAATCTCGCCGCTCCATCTTGAAAAGCTGCCATCAGACTTTTGATGGGTAAAATATGATCGTGCCATAAAGATATAAGGGTGGAGTTTAGCTGTGACCAACAAGCTGTTAGCAAGAAACCAGTCTGGACGGAAAAGGTTCTGTTCCACCAATCTTCAATGTTTTTTTTTTTTTGTCACATGGATGTAAAATAATTCTCATTCCATTTGGACTTTCTGGTTAGCATCTTTCTTTTGATCTACAGTTGTGCTGTTTACATGTCACTCACCCACTCTGCATAGCCATCATGCAGTGTAGTCCAATCACGGCTGTCGTTACTGAAGGCCACAAAGTAAGACGACACAAAGTCTTCCCTACAAGAAAAACAGATGGATGAGACCAAATTTCTGCCTGAGTGACAAACAAGACAAGAGGTCTACATATTCAGTATATGTGTGTATACATATATAAATATATATAAATATATATATGTATATATATATATATATAGACTCACTGTTGTTCCGAGTTCCTTCCTTGAGTGATCACCCCGGTGAACTCCACCTCCCTGCGGGCGTCGACCTCAAACCAGTGGTTAGTCTCCTCCGGCTCGGCGCACCACCCGCCGCCGTACAGGCCATCGTCACTACCGGAGCCCTGCAGTTGACCACCACTCCTCTGAGGCAGGGGTTTTTCTCATCAGCCTCGCCCATCCGCCCAAAATTATCCCTCCGCCCCCGGGGTCGGTGGGTCATCTTTACCTGCATGTTCAGGCGTCCCCTCTGAGCTGAAAAGCCATGGTGGGACTGGGAGGAGGCCAACAGCTGGTCGTCCTCCACCCGGTGGGACTCCACGCCCAGTGGGGGACACTCTGAGGGGGCAAAGTCACGTAATCTGCTGGATTTATGTTATATTTTTGTTTTGTTTTGAGAAAAAAACCAATGTTTTTCTCATCTGCTTTTTCAATCAGTTGACTGCGTGTGTGTGTGTGTGTGTGTGTGTTCAAGTGTGTTCTCTCACTCTTTGGCTCAGTGGGCACCGATATCTGCCTCAGTCTCTCCTCCTCCTCCTCCTCCCACTGCTTCCTCAGCCGCTCAGCTTCAGAGTGTGATGGGAAAAAAACGTGCATCAAAACACTCTGAACCTCCTGAAACATTTTCCATATGTTCCTCCATATGTTCCTCCATGCGTTCCCGCCCCCTTCCTCCACGTGTCTGAGCATGACGTTTTAATATACACTACTCAGAAAATCAGGGACATCACTAAAATACGGTATAATCTGAATTGGATCGTCTCTAAACTTTTGACTCCGTGTTATCAGGACTCATTGCATAACGTGTTGTTCTCTGACAAGATGATTACGGCAACATCCCAAAACACAACACAAGGGTCTGATCCGCTAAATGTTCTGGTTCAGTGACACACTGGTACACATTTTCCATAAAGAATTTCCCATAAAAATCCCTATTTTCTATGAGTAGTCTATGTTCTGTCGGAGAGTTTGGATTTCACGAGGAGAGATCTGCAACTTTGTGCGCGGCGCCGCTGCGAAAGCCAAATGTTGCACAAGAGTGGAATGGACTTTATCAAGCTGACCTTCGCCGTCACCCTCCTGCCTGCAGACTGACATCATCACAACATCAGCCAGCAGTTTCATAAGCACAGGAATATAGAAAACACTCTCAAATAGAGTTTTAATTATAACAAAAGAAAGAGAAATTATTATTTATCTCATATTGACAATTTAGTTACAAAATCTGAGTAACACATTAAAGGGGATTTGCATTCAGCAGTCTCAAAAAGTAGAAGCATGAAGTGATGCAATGTGTCAGTAATGTTACCGGGATTCTGAACCACTGTGGAAGACGCTCAACATTTCTCTGGAAATTCTTTTTTTTGAACGACAAACCTTTTTCAGCCTTTTCTTTACGCGCTCTCTCCTCTTCCTCCTCCTGCTTCTTGGCAGCCACTGCAAATAATAAAAAAAACAAAACAACAACCGGCGGTCACGATCAAGGGGCCCCTGCTGCACGTGGTGACACATGCTCATTTGGCAGGAAGACCTGTCTGGCGGTGACGTACAGTCGGCGTAGTCGTACTCTTCATACCAGGGGCCGACATATGGCTCGCTGGTGGTCTCCTCTGGAAGCACAAGCACATGATTGCGAAGTGAGCTTTCCTCTGCCTGCATCGCACATGGAGCGACGGCAAGAAACTATAAATGACAGAATTTTAGCTGCTGCGATGAATTATGAGAATGATGACATATTAAAACACATGAAATTAATTGAAATGATCGTAATTATCCAATGAAATCAGTATTTTTTTTTGTATGTTCTGCCAAACTCAAACACTAACTGCAAAGACACGTTCAAAATAAACAGCACGGAAATGGAATGTGAACACAAATACATTATTTTTTATCCTAGAATGAGGATTGTTATTACAGGACTCTATGGCCGTGTGGTTGAGCCCTAAACAAAGTTTGTATAAAGCTGCCAAAGTTTCCCTGTAAAAGCCCAACCCATTAAAAAAGAGCCAGAAATTGTATCTATTTTTTCCAACTGAGATGTTAATTAACCCCTCGGACAAAAATCATTTTTTTTATTGTTACATATAATTTCGTTTATGACATATTTTTCTCTCGCATTTGATACTGTTCATGTTTTTGCCAAGTTTCTGTTTGCAACAATTTAACGTTGGAAAAAGTAGAAAAAGTGGTTGTGCCAGTAATGTTGAATTATTAGTTTGTCCTTTTGTAAGCATAATGTAAATAATAAAAATCTTTACTACTACTGCACTCCATGACTCATGTTGTTAAGACAGAGGTCTCACAAACCAACGAAAGAAAAATATGACACAAACGGTTCCTCAGGGTTATTCTCTGCACCATGGTATTTGCTATCTACTGATTTTCAACCCTCTCATTTTCAGCTATGCATTTTGACGCAAGCATTTGTTTTGCGGCCAAGCTCTTTTTTTTTGATGTGTAATGAGACGCTGGAGTAAGTGCGTAGCGTTCCTCTGAAGTGGAGATGAGGTCACAGTGTCGCAGTGTTTGTTTTGGTTTTCAGCGGCAGTATGGCTGTCCATGTTGACCGCACAAACAAGCCGCATTGACATCATGACCCTTTTCTACAAAAAAAAAACCCTACAGTGTGAGACGGACGGATGTCCCACCTGGTATGTACATGATGGCTTCAGTGGTCGTGGCCTTCTTCTTGTTGGGGTGCACAGCCGGCACCTCGTCTGTGGGCAACACAGAGCGTTACAGAGCAGCAAAATAGAGAAGTTCCAAAGTGTTCCAAAGTTTCCAGCTTTGGTCTCCATGTGATGCTCCCCTCGAAACCAAAGTTACAACTGTGACTACGGTTCTTTGAATCCCAGATGGCCTCCAGAGCCTTCAGTCACTCAGAATCCTTGTGGTGTTGAAGATTCAAAACCACAAGATTTGAACAGAAGATTCTAGAGAAGGTGTGACCAAACTACGGCACGGGGGCCATATGCGGCCCAGTAAGCTTTTTAATCCAGCATGTCAGAATTTGAAGAAATAATAAAGAAGTAAGTAATAAAAGCTGTAAAAGCTGTATTTCATCAATTTTTTTCAACTCTTTTAAGATAATTTTTTAGAATTTTTTAGAATTTTTGGGGTCAAAGACAAATATAACTTTGTGGCCCACTTGTACAAAAAAGTCTACCCCTGAACTGAAGGAACAGACACCAAAACCTACAGCCTTATGGGGTCATATAGGAGTCACATGTAACTGACTGTGATTGAATATGTGTGTCGAGACAGAGATCCAGTGCTTGAAGCACTGCCATCGGGATGAAAAAGAACCTCCATGTTTACACCCAGCAGCCAAACGGCCTCATAAAAAGCCCTCGTAAAACTTTTTACGTCTGGATTAAATGGACGTTGACAAAACCTACGTCCGGCGTCCCAGTAGTCGTACTCGCTGACTGGTCTTGAAGGAGGCGTTGGTCTCTTGGAGACGTCGACTGCAAGATGGGACAGAGGGAGGGGATGTGGAGTTACTTGCCGTCCTTAAATCCAGTGGGATTTCTCTTGTTTCACAAAGTGGGATGGCAGTCAAAAGTGTTCACTGCCACTGTGTAACTCACCTAAACCGGGCTCGATTGGCTCCGCCCACCTGGGGATGTTTGGAGTCACGGGCTGAAACACTGCAAAGAGGTGGAGATATCCTTTTAATGCGAAACAAGACCCAGATGCGACACTGCCGACCCAATCAACTTCGAACATTAGGTTCTAATATAAAGCCGTGCACTTTACGTACATGTGTCCCAGATACTTCCAGTCACCGGCTCCGCCTCTTTGCCCCCCAGGGACGGACTCGCGGTGACGGGCAGCGCCGTGGTCGTCACCTTGGGCTTCTTGGTGGCTTTGGGTGCCTTCGGTTTCTTCGTGGGTTTTGGTGCTTTTGGTTTTTTGGTGGGTTTTGGCGCCTTGGGCTTTTTTGTCGGCTTGGGGGCTTTCTGTTTCTTTGCTTTGGCTTCCTTCTCTGCCGCTTTCTTTGCCCTGGCTTCACAGAGATGAGTTTGGAAAGGAGAAAAAGAGTTCAGTTTGAATGAAATCTGTGCACGTCTCGCAGCGAGGATGATATTTGGCAGCGGTTAAGGCCGCTTTCAACATTTTACTGTGGATTTTACAAATGCCAAACGTTTGTTTCACTGGAGTCTGTCCTCCCACACACCCGAATGTAGTCGGCGTTTCAACTATAAAACAAGTGTAAAAAAAACACTGCAAACATCATTAAAGGAACACTTGGACTTGGTTCTGAAGGAGAATTGGTCGGACTCAGTGTTTGACTTGGTCTTGGACCAAACAAGAAACCCTGTAAAATTCATTTCCAGACAGTAATGTTCTCCCCTGAGGTCGTCACTTTAATGCACATAATGGAGTAAACAGTCTGCTTCGCAGAGTGCGAGGAAAGCGTATGACCTGAATTATTATTTAAATATTCTAAAGTTACATAACAAACCATTCAGATGTCTATGCTGTGAATGAACTCCCCTGATGAAACAAATTCCCAGAAATGGAACAAGCCAGTCTTTTACTTCTTATTGCTCTACTTTTCTCAAAGTCTTCTGGAAGCTGTCCCCTTGTTATGTCACAAAGAGTACAAACAAGGGCCTTTCATGCTTTATTTGGCAGGGAAATTACCCTTTGAAAAATACAATAAAATACACAATAGATAGTTTGGGGTTTTTGGCTTTGCTTTGGCTTAGTCAAGGGAGGATAGTGCAGAAACAAACTGATCTGCCTTTGTTGAAAACTTATGTTGTGAATTGTGGATTGCGTGGATGACCCTCAAATAGGGCAAGCAACCAATTAGAGCTGGATCCTCTGCTTTGACACCTGGAACTTTGACCTAGTAAAAATAATCTTCATCAGTCACAACACTGACAGTCTGTTGATTTTCAAGCTGATTTTTTTTTGTCATCAGCTTTCTGTTCATACCGAGAATGAAGATGGACAGCATTAGTTGATCTCAGTCTGATTACAAACTGTTATTTCATTGTGTCCCAATTTCCCAAACCAGTGTGAAATAGGCGGTTTCATCAGGAACTTGGGGGGATTATTACAGAGAGGAGATGGTCAAAACCGGTCCGAGGGTCAGTCAGTGTTTTTAATCCTCTGCTTTCCAGTCGGCAGTCTCCCAGACACAGAGGCGGCTTGTTCTCATTTGCGAGACATGTTCCTGATGTTCCACTGGTCCCAAACACAACACCTCCCCTCCAGCATGTTCATTACTCACCCACACACGTCAGGAATCACTTTGCCTCCCGTGTCACAGGCCTCAGCTTCACATTACAAGATTAAAGCCTTAAAGGAGGGTTGTTGGTATTTTCTTTTTCCATAGGATGTCTGCCCTCGCATCCGGCGTTTGAAGCACGCCGCAAAAATATTCTGCTGTTGTTTACGCTCAGCCAATTATGGTTTTTGCAAGACGTGGTTTCTGTGTGCAATGACAGTGTGACGGCAACGCACAGAATCACAGCAGGGTATAATGAGGAACAACAGGTGAGTTTGTAGAGTTGTGGTTGATCATCTATTCATTAAGTTCGTTCATCAGCGGCTGTCAAGTTTTACCTGACAGATTTGGGTAAACATATAGAAACACATGTTTTCCATAGCTAGTCTGTGTAACCCTTTTCGAAAAGTTTTCTCTTGAAATTCTGCTCACTAATCTATTCTGCTGGATGCTGTTACTGTGAGATAACCTAATCTCAATTTTAAGTTAGCTACATGCTAACAAGAGCCTTCCAATGTGTTGCGAACAATGTTGGCAAGTAATCTATTACTAGGTAATCCACTACTGTAATTAAACTACTTTCTTCGTAACAGAGTAATTACTCTGGAAGAATTACTTTATCAAGTAACAATTACATTACTTTTCTGCAATATTTTGCAAGCTAAAAATATCTTATTAGCCACAAAATGTCTGAAATTTAGAAAATGACCGAAAGCAATGATGTCACAAATTGATGATGCAGCCATGCATGCAAGATCGCTGATTTGCGACGACGCACCAAAACAAGCATGGCGGCGGCAAAAGAAAAAACAGTGTTTGCGTTTGATAGCTGGAAATACAAGCATTATTTTGAGTTCATCTCATCTAAATTAAAGAATGTTGTGGTTTGTTGTACTTTATGTGCAGGAAAAAAGATGTTCTCAAGTGTTACTTTATCTTTATTTTTTAAAACTAGAGTAATTAGTTATTGATTACTTATGAAACAAAGTAGTTGAATAAGTAATTAGAATACTTTTTAAAGGAGTAACCCCAACAACACTGGTTGAGAATGTATTTGCAGGTAAGGCGATAAAATGTTCATCAGGCACAGTTGAAAATTTTGAGAAAAGTTTTCAGCTTGGTGCTTAGTCCAACGTGACTCCTCCTGCAAATTTTGCTCATCTGTCTTATCAAACGACCTACAGAAAACATTTTCACTAGGTTTTAGGATCATACAGCCAATCAGCATCGTCTTATCTGTGATGGAGCCAAGAAGTGCCGACCTCTAGTTGCCCCTAAGAGCCCCAGAAGAAGAGACACAGACACAGAAGCCTCGAGCTGTAGCTACCTGGCTGATTCCAGCATGATATTATTCACGACAAGCTTCTTTTTTCAAATTCCTCCCCTTGTGCTAAATCTTTCCTTTCCCAGATGGCGGTGTGGATTTCGTGAGCGCTCTAACTGGCGCACAAAACTTGACGGAAAAATAAACACCTGAACTTGTTCATTTGAATACTTGTGATAGTTCAGTTACTATAAAAAAAATGTTGCATAATGATTTACAACAAGTAAACTGACCACGAAAAATGGGAACATGGAACATCATCATGAATGTAATACTTCATTGTGTTAGGCTGTCAAGCTTTCAACCAAACTTAAAAAAACAAGCTTGGAAGAAATGTTTTGGGTTTTGTTAATCACAGCCTTTTATGTAACCTTGACCAGCCACTCATGAAAACCTTTGGCCGCTTGCCTCGTGGTTTTGCTGAATGCAGTGGAAAGTCGACTCATGAGTACATGATTGCCGTTGCATCGGCATGACTGAGCGTGGGCCCTGTTGTAAATCATGCCTCCTCACATATTCCCGTAGTGGAAATTTGCCTGCAGTCGAGACAGACTTTACGTTCCACAGCGGTGCCCCGGTAGCAGCTGCGAGCGAGGATAATTGTGTTTGACCAAAAACAAAGCGGTCAAACTCCTTACTGTTGTGACACAGGCCCGTCTTCCTGGCATAGAAAGCAGGTCATGTAAGCAGTGTTGCGGTCGGCGCTGCCAAGAAAACGCCATCGTCATCGCCGTCGCTGAATCACTGCGGTGTTTTCACCCAAACTGAATTCCACTGATCTTTCCCCTAACGCGGCTTTCAAGTCCGCTGCAGCGCTTCGCTTTGCGGGAGCGCCGCAGAGAGTGAGAGCTGGAGAATCCTCTGGAGGGAGGCAGATACAGCGGAGCAGATAAAAAAAGCAAAACAAACCGTTTCCTGCAGGGGTGGGGAGATGGATTGCAGCCTTTCCTATGTGCGTGTCTTGGCTGCAGGCTGAGACTGATTAAAAGCCAAGGGAACAGATATGCCAAGAAAATTCCTATTCAACGAAAATATATGCTGTTACATCGCCGGGATTTGTCCCATTCCAGCTGAGCAGCTTACCTGCTTCAATTTCCTCAGGGGTTTTCTTCTTCTTTGGCTTCGCCTGCTCTGCTTCCACCGCCTCGACAGGCTCGTCCGACATCGGCACCGCACCCTTCTTCACGGCACCCTTCTCCTCCTCCTCCACCTGCCCGCCGCGCTCCAGCACTCCTCTCGGCCGTCTCACCTGGCCCAGGTCTCTGGAGGCTTTGTCCCCCTGCGCATCCTCCCCGGCGCACAGCAGAGCGCAGCAGAGGGTGAAGATGGCCCAGAAGAGCAGCGTCTCGGCCCTCATCTTCCTCCCTCGACCTCGAGTATGTTCAAAAGCAGCCTTCGATCTCAAACTGGTTGTTTAAAAGATCCGACAAGCGACATCTGACCTGCAGATGCACAGATTCGGCTGTCTCCTGTCCTCAGGCTCTGGAGACCCTCAGATGTCTTGGAGGACTTCTTTTGTTGTTGTTGTTTTAAAGGGAGCTGCGGAGAACAAAAAGAAGAGCCCGGGAACGTCTGGAGGGCTTCCTCTGCACTCGGTGGTTAAAAGGTACAGAAAAAAGTGCTTGAGGCTCGGTGGATTTAGAGTAGCCGGCTGGTCCTGCTGAGGATCCGTCTGGAGTAGATATTCAGCAGCAGCAGCAACAGCAAAGGAACACGCCTCCCTGCCTCGTCTTGCTCCTCCTCCTCCTCTTCCTCCTCCTCTTCTACCACATTTTCCTTGGTCACATCTCTCCCTCATGGCCCTTCACCCCCTTTACCCCTCACCCAACTCTGTGCAGAGGGGGAGGAGCATCTGCCACATGTGACATTCCTACGCGGGTCGACGGGGAGTAGCAAGGAGAAGAAGAAAAGGAAAGAGGAGCAACTCAGCAAAACAGTCAGACAACAGAAAAACATCCCTTCACAAACAAAACTGTTTATTCCCTCACAACAGCTCAAGCCAGATCATTGGTTTGTCTTCCTCGTACCCGTGAACAAGCCAAGAGTAGAACACGACCAAAAGTTCCCTAAGTTTGCAATAAGAACTCAGACACACTGTGCATCAATAAACCAACAAAGGAATAATTTAATAAAATACAGCTAAAATTCATTGTACAGTACCACATCCAATGATGGCAAAAGGTTAAAGGTTTAATGACGGATTTTATGCGCACACGGGGCAGCAGAGGGGCTAAAATCCAATCTAGAGAAAGACTGTTAATTAGGTTAATCAGGCACAGCAGCCTGTTTTGTTCGAATTCCGGGATGACAGCACAGTCGATGATTATAAATCCAAAACACAAAGCTAAACGGTTCAAACACACAGCCCAGAGGAACTAAAGATCCCTCCCACTTCCTGATTGGAACCATTACTGTTCTATGTACCGACTGCGGTGAACATCAACTTCATGGAAGCAGCAAAGTCATCTTGAGTCCAGATTTTTGTTATCTATCAATTATGTGAATGCTGACAGTTTGGTTTACTCTATCTAGCCAGATTATTAGATCTAGATTTCAATTCTGAGTACCGGGAAAACACATTTCTGCCTCACCGGTGGTGTTTTCCCAAAGCTTGACTGGCTTTTGCCACACTTTGTTTAATGCAACTGCTGCCCATTTGAACAAAAATGCACTCTGACAACAATTGTGGTGAAAATATTGGCAAATCTTCACACTACCAACTTCTTGATTGTGGTCTCAATTGTTGCTCAGTGACAAAACATTCCTGTCGGTCAGATAAAGCAAATCCAGATGCAAATTATTTCGACTTCATGAAAAGAAGTGAGTCACAATAAAAGGCCGGCAGATGGGCATTCTTTGCTGCTTCATCATGGTGTGTGCGGTGCTTTGATTTTGTTGGACAAGATAACCAATGGGGCTGATTGTGTGCTAAAAAACAAACAACCAAAAAAAGTAGAGTTTAGGGATATATCTGATCAATATGTTAACAACAATGCATTTGTTAGAACGCTTTAAATGCTTCAAAATGATGAATTGATTGATAATGTTAAAAAAATAAGCTTCACTGAGGTTGAAAAGGTCATTAAGTTGGATTTATTGCCGATCAGGAAGTGACCATCACACTAAGGCTCTCATCCAGGCAGCAGGCCGACGGCAGCTGTATTATCTGGCTTAAGAACTGCCCAGAAAACCTTTAAGACATCACGCACTGTAATTTATGAGCTTTTGTTCCTGCAGCGCTTTTTGCTTAATGACAATTCCTTTCACACCAGTTGTTTTATATCAACTCAGAGGACATTTCATTTTTTCCCCCTGCCTTTTAGATATGGCTGTGACAACAATCCAAAAGCAACTTTTTGCTTATATTCTGCTAATAATAATAATAATAATAATAATAATAATAATAATAATAATAATAATAATAATAAAAAAATAACTTTTCTTGTTTGTTTATGCCTTTGGGGGAATGCTGCATATTCCATGATTATTTTCAGAAAATCACCCATCTGTCTCTTTTTAACTAAAATGACAGACTGACTGCTTGTCTGGGTTTAGAACGTCCTGACATCTGAGGAAAAATGTGTGGGGGCTTAATCACGCACAGATGTGCGCAGGAGTGAGTGTGTGTGTGTGTGTGTGTGTGTGTGTGTGTGTGTGTGTGTGTGTGTGTGTGTGTGTGTGTGTTTCGTGCGTGTGTGTGTGTGGTTATGAGTGTGCAATAATGACATAAAGATTAACATTTTTTCAAGTTCAAGTTATGAGGGCCTAACCTTGACTTCAATTTATTTTCCATTTTATTATACGGCCTAGCGCAATTTCTCAACTTACTTGCCAAATATACAGATTTACGCCTAAGATGAATCAAAAACACCTTTGGAAAGTGTCCATATTATTACATTACATAATATAATCATTCAGAGACAGCGTCCTCGCTAATGATTCTATTTTATTTATTTATTATTATTATTTTATTTTATCTCCTGGAATAAATGTTGTGAGGTTTACTTCAAATGAACTGAATCAGCCTGATTTATGATGCTGTTGCCTATTCTCTGTTATATTAGGTCCTTTCTTGGTTTATTACACCTGCAAAGCCTCATCAAAAATACATCAGCAGTGGAACGTGTAAAAATATAAATATTTTTTATTTTTTCCAACAACAATAAACATACAAGTGAGTCCTGACATGTTAAGAACAATCTACATTTCCTCTCGCTGTCAAAATAAATTATCAGAATGCACAATGAACACGCTGAAGCGTTGCATTGAAAATATTTAGTACAATAAGTTAAAACGCAATTTCATTTTTGCTTTTTGACACCCCCAGTGTTCCTCAAAGTAGTGCCAGTTGTTTTCTAAAGGCTGATGCTGGAAACCTTTGTCCTTCTCCATCATGTGCTAAGTCTCTCAACACCGATTCGCGCATCATCTGTAGTAGTGGTGATAAGGCGCCGGCGGCGGCAGGTGCGCAAACATCTGGATCGGTGCGCGCTGCTGCTGCAGCTGCTGGCAGTAGAGAGGAGCGCAGGCGAGGGGCGCGAAGGCGGCGGCCTGCATTGAGAAAGACGCCGCCAAGCTGAGCTCCTGCTCCGCCTGCTCCTTCCCCTGCGGCCGCTCCTTCTTCCACTTGGTGCGCCGGTTCTGGAACCAGATCTTCACCTGGGTCTCGGAGAGTCGCAGCGCCGAGGCGATGGTGTGGCGCTCCAGCACCGACAGGTAGTGGCACCTCTGGAAGCTGCGCTCCAGCGTCTGCTGCTGCTCCAGCGTGAAGGCGGTGCGGATCCGCCGGCGGCGCTGCGCCTCGGACGCGCCACGGTGCTTTGCGTCCACGTCGGTCGCGCGGCTTTCGTCGCCCGGAGGAAGGTCTTTGGGCTCGTCTGTGGCCGAAGCTCCTGAAACAAGCGAAATTAAATGAATGAATGAATGAATAGGATCGTGGATCTCTCGTGCAAATGCACACCCTATAGGTCTTATAACTTTCAAAAAGTTCGATTTTCTCACCTGCTGCCGCCGCCGATCGGTTTAACCGCCTTGTGAATTTGGTGGGATCCAAAATATCCTCCACGGAAAAGGACGTCCTGTGGCTGAGTGGGAACTTGGCTGCGAGCGGCTGCATCTTTAGCTCGGGGTCTGCCTGAGTGTCTGGGGCCCCCTTGCGAACCCTTATATAGAGAGTCCGGCCGTGCACACGCCGTTGCACATTTACATTTCATTCACACACACACAAAAAAAGTAAGATGCGTCTTTTGAGCGTTTGCATTGCGCGCAGACACGCTTCGGCCCCGTGGGACCCCCGAGTGGGCACTTCAAAATGTAAATGCGCACTCTCTCAGCTGGGTGTGTGTGTGTGTGTGTGTGTGTGTGTGTGTGTGTGTGTGTGTGTGTGTGTGTGTGTGTGTGTGTCTGTTGGGGGGGGCTGCTCCAGTTATTTATTGCCGGGCATCTGGTTAAAATGTGCCCTTTTCTGTCGCCCCGTGTCCTGCATTGTGCCGCGGCTTGTCATTATTTGCTAATGCGAGACTTTTACGCTGGTAGGACACGTGAAGCGCCATTGTGATGCAAATTGATGGACTCATCAAAGGGAAAGTTGTGCGCTTTATCCCCATTGCCTCTCCAGTTCCAGTTTGCATTGCGACGTTTGTCCTCCTGTCGAGGACAGCGTCCCCACAAAAGAGCCCTGTGTTTAATCAGAAGCCCACCAACAACTTTATGAGGGCTGATCATTGACTTCAATGGTCCTGCGGGTCGGATATGGGGACGATCAGACGGATTCTGATTTTATAGCAACGCTGTAAATTTAATCATTAGGAATCATCAGCACGTTGTTGGCTCTGCACTATGCAAACCACCCAAAAATGGTTTCGCCTATTTTGCTATAATTAGACGTTAGGATGGTGCTAAATGATAAACAGGTGAGAGAAGATGATATAGAAGCATTTTACACACTCATCACAGCATTGGCATTCAGTTGAGATGTGAGGGAAGGACGTCAAACATAAATATGAAAAATGTAGAACATATAAATTTAATTAAAAGCTGGATCAAGGCGGTGGAAAACAAACAAACAACTGGGTTTGTTTAGTCAGTCAGTCAGATGAAACATGAAACAGACCTTCAGCGAAATAAATAAATAAATAAATAAATAAACACATAAACAGCAATCTGTGTTTTCGGGTCTACATCCCCGTTTGTCCCCCAGTTTGTTTGTTTATTGGAGGCCTTTTGTGTTTTGAATGTAATTTGGAGAAGTCAGTGCAAAGAATTGTCCATCTAGTTGCACATTTGTTTACTTTTTTAAAAACTTTTGTTGACTATCTTTTTGTTTTGTTTTGTTTTTTTAACCTAAGTAGAGAGAACAGAGACAAACCGGAGTCAAATTCCCTGTTTGGCATGCACAAACATGGCCAATAAAGCTAATTCTGATTCTGATTCTGATTCTGATCTAAAAATTGAATATATGTACAACACACACAATTGCATGATACCCTTAATGGTAAAGTGTTTGATTGAGATTATTCATTGACGCTAACCTCCAAAAGTGCTTGCTTAGAACAGTTTCATAAAGATTTAGCTACTTCTTGAAAATCTCTTGTTTCCTCTCGGCTTTAAATGCTCTGCCGTCCCACGTTTCACCTTAATCTATCTGCTCTATTCACCTCACAATTTGGTTAACAGTCCTATCTTTAAGCCCACATTATCACTTATAGTTTTCCATTGCTTACATTGATGGCTTCTCATCACGTAATGGGGAGACCTCAGGGGTCCTGTGATTGGAGGGGGGGTGTAAATGGTCCAGCGGGGGTGAAACCGAAACCGTGAAGGTGGCAGCTGCCAGTGTGCTCCCTGCCTGTAGACACCTACGGAGCAACTGGTATTGAGCAGGACAGAAGAGGCGGGACCATCAGGACAATTAGCAGATGTCACCAGTGGGCCTGACCCTCTCTGACCCTGGGCTTTGTATGGCAGGACAACAGGAAGTGGACATGCTCTGTGGATGTGATGAGGTGGATGAGTGTCTGGGTTGACGGCAGAGTTATGAGCATCACCGCCACCACAGAACACGGCAATGCTTGTTTTTTTTTTTGTTTTTTTAAGCTCCTTTTGACTTTTTCCTCTGATGTTTTCCCTTCGTATGAAAGCAGTTTGCATAAACCTAAAGTATATAGAAATAGAAATGATAGGCTCAAATGTGGATCTGCTTGGAGTTTTATGATTTCATTCTGGCAACACAGGTGGTGTAAGAAGGATGTGAAATGAAGTGGTGAAAAGTTGTGGCTGAAAAATGCTTTTTCCAACAGAAGATGCTCAGTTTGACAAATAGCTATTTTACTGTCAAGCATATCTCATAGATGCAAGCCAGTTTTTACATCAAGCCCGAATATTATAGCAGAAGCAAAAACAAGCTTCCCGCCCTCCCATTGTCTAAAGGTTTTGTCAACTCTGAGAGAATGACCTTGTGTTGAAATAGCCTCTACTCTCACCAAAAAGGAAAGATTTGCTTGGTCGCCGTCGCACAAGGATATACTGTTACAAATTTCCTGCGCTCCAGAATCAGCTTTCACCGAGCACATTTGTCAAAGCAGACAGATGGAAAGAGACTGTTTATTTTATATACAGTGTCAGCAAGAATCCGCCCTGGACTTCAGGTGATGCCAAAGTGTAACAGTCAATCTAACAAAAACCCTAATGGTTCAGCCAGAGTGCCCTACATACACAGAGAAGCGACAGATAATAAAGAACAAACCGAGAAGAAGAACCACTCGATGGATTTTGCACTTGGCTTGGATCAAAACAAAAAATGCATGGAAAAAATGTATACTCTTATGACATGTACAGGGTTGTACACTGCAGAAGGAAGCGGGTATAGAAAATGGATGGGTAGATATGGAAGAAAGATTACATAGTATAAAGACTATGGGATGTGAATCATTATCAGGGTTTAAACCCATATAATGGACATCTGAAAACCCACAGCGGAACAAATGGAGGTCCTCCACATATGAAAAAACAAAAAGAGTCAGTTATAATCTGATCATCAACAAAACGAAAGTATCTGTGGATATAAACTAAAGTATCTGTGGATAAAAGCAAAGCATCCTCCGTAAACAGGTATGTGGTTACAATGTAACCGCGTCTTCCACCCACTCTCCCAACATCACAGATGTGTCTTCATTGCAGGAGGATAGGGGAGGAGAAAACACAACTATTATCCCCCATACAATGCCCTAGAAAACATTTATTGCAGCACCCAGGGGTGTTCTCAGGATTCCTTCGCTCTTTTGTGGGACGTCTGCCGGCACACTTGCCTTTGTGCTTAACGCATTTT
Organism: Nelusetta ayraudi; assembly: GCF_046127955.1. NCBI lineage: Eukaryota > Metazoa > Chordata > Actinopteri > Tetraodontiformes > Monacanthidae > Nelusetta > Nelusetta ayraudi. The sequence goes on from NW_027466076.1 coordinate 9,253,383, forward strand.
TATTGCCGATTGAACGGCCTACGCAGACTCTAACGTAAAGTTTGACTGCCAGAACGTGATCGGGGTGGTCTCTTCAGCGCACAAAAACTTTTATACGACTCTTTACTCTGTAAACACTGAATGGTAATGTTGAAAAACAAATCAAGTGACATTTGCATGTTCAAACACCTGATCAGCTGCTTGGTGTAAAACCCAAGAATAAAATGTAGAGTGGAATAAAGGAATTTAGAGTATTTACCTAGCATTTGAAACACTTAAATATAATCAATTTTAGTTTTTTTTTTTTTTGCTACTTGCCAAACAGTAGTTTTGTAAATGTGTGTACTTATAATATGGGATGTTTAAGGATGTATTTTAAATATTTAAGCTACAACAAAAAAATAAATCCATTGATATAATAGCAAATACATCACTCTACATTTTTTATGGTTTATTCCAACTGTATCAAAGAGTGAGTAGAGATGAATTCTGATGTCTTCTCCTTGCTATCAGCAATTTAACCACTGGCCTTTCATATACAGTAAGCTGAGACAATTACAAGCATACACAATACCGCAATTCAAAGCATGGGTGACCCATTTCCAATTTTTGCATTTTGGAGAACAATATAGAGCAGTATGTGGAGCTTCCATGTGTTTCCAAAACACTTTAAAAAAAACTAACAAACAAAAAAAACAAAAGCAAATAGTTGACCTTTATTGTTGGCTCTTATTTGCTTTAACTTGTTTGTCATGTTTGTTCTCATTTACTCTGAATACTCTTGCACCCAAAACGATGTTACATGTCAGCTATAAAATTATCAAACCACCCACCCACCCGCCTTTTTTCACATTTTCCATTTACTCTATGTCCCTCTTTAAACTTCCGTATTACTCAACTAACTTGTTAGAAAGAGCCCTCTACTGGTCAAACATTTGAAAAATGCTTGTGTCAGATTTCCAATCTTGGTCATTTCTAAAATACAAAAAAAAAAAAAAAAAAAAAAAGTAATCAAAAAGACCGAAATAAAAGGAGAATTTGCTTATATACACTGTTACTCAACAAGAGAAGCTGTATGATAATAATGAATACTCAATGGTAAAATTAAAACATTTTTTTTCATTGTGTTCTTCTGATTGGTAGAGATAATAATATTTTAAAAAAACACAAAAAACGTTTTATTTATTTATTGATTGATTACGTTTAGTTATAACGATTGATAACTTGAGCAGTTGTCGATGCAAAAAATATTTCTTGCGAGGAGGAAAAAGGAGGCAGTTCCGTTTGAATCCTAGGGTGTCGCTGTTTGGTTTCCCACCCCCCCAGTAGCAACCCGGAAGTAGAATTGTCCTGTCTCTCGCTATGTTTTTTTTGTTGTTTTCATTTATTTGAAAGATGGCGTCCGAAGGAGAGGCGGGTAGTGCTGCTACCACCGACCCAGAGCCCGTGGAAGGGTATGGTTTTCCACTGCCACATATTTGTTACCGTGCTTCGTTGGTTTTGCTTATCTAAATATATGATTACCCAGCGTAAGCACCATTAAAACAAACTTAAGCGTGATTAAAAAGAATGGTTTAATACTCGCTAGCTTTTGTTAACGGTCTCGACTGACAGCCTAAAGGAACCACCAATGTTCCGGTTCCGATGTTGTTGTTTTATTTAATCCCACTTCCCCTTTACATAGGTCAGAAAGAGAATTCTATACATTAAAGATTTTGCGGCTATAAAAATAATAATAATTAAGAAAATCGATGTAATTGAACATTTTAACTCAAACACTGAGTGTAGGAACTTTTGCGTATTTTTGAGTATATTTCTCTGTTGTGTGTGTGTTTAAAAAATAAATAAATAAATAAATAAAATAAATAAATATATATATATATACAAAGCAAGTTCTCCGCTCTATAATATTATAATCATTAACAAAGTCGTTGATGTTGGTTTCCAGTGATGCTACATTTCGGGACCTCCCCGCCAGCATGGAGACAGAATCGTCAAACGGCAAAGAAGGAGTGGTAATGTCGACGTATCTGATTGATATCATCATTATTTTGTGTAGCCTGCGGGTTTTTGCCACCCGCACGCCTTTCTGTCAACCAACGTATATTATTGTTGTCTCTAAACATCTGCTTTCTGACAGGAGGCGGGAGCTGAAGGCTCCGAGGCTGCAGACGCTCTCACCGGCTCTGGCGATGAGGAGAGTGGGAGGCAGCTGGGGGAGGTGGAGCTGCAGTGCGCCCTGTGCATGAAGTGGTTCACTGCGGACACGTTCGCCATCGACACCGCGTATGTACAGAATATCATCATCATCATCATCATCATCATCATGTTCACCCGTGCTGTGCACCTGATGGACCGTGCTCACTGTGCACCCCTCTTCCCTTCTACGACAGGACCTGTCTTCCCTTCATGACCAACTATGTGTTCCACTGCAACGTGTGCCATCACAGCGGCAACACGTACTTTCTCAGAAAACAAGCAAGTAGGTGTTTAGTGTGTCAGAAGCAAGGTTAAATCAACAGCGAGTTGATTATCGGTGTTGTCGGACCCGCACTCGACTCAAAGCCACGTTTGCCTTCTCGTGTCCCAAGATCTGAAAGAGATGTGCCTCACTGCCCTGGCCAACCTGACATGGCGGTCTCGAACGCAAGAGGAGCACCCAAAGACCATGTTCTCCAAAGACAAGGTGAGCAGGTTTTTTTTCTTTTGTTTGGTTTTTATGAGCTTGACTGTACTATAATAATCTAAACAAATTAGGGACTTATTTTTTTTACACAGATTTTCTTCATACCCGTTTAAACGCTGTTATGGTGACAGATTAGAATAGAGTGTTTTCAGCGACGTCACATTTTTGCCAGTTACCCGGACGCGCGGCCAAATTGGGGGGACTCAGATGTTGATAATACGATGAACAGCGCGATGAATATGCATTTTTTGCTGAATTTAAAATGTCAAAACAAAAGGAAAGCCAAGAGGAACATTTGGAAGCTGCAGAAATATACAGAGAGAAGGACTCAGCCAGCTGCAGAAACAATGCATGAAGAATTACGGTTAAGAGGAGGTCAAGATCTGTCCAAACTATCCCCCTCGTCTTGGAAAGATGACCCAGCTGTGTGTGTCTGTCCACTTGCCAAATTCATTCATGCACCAGTGTTTATCTTCTGTTTTTTCCCACTCCACAGGATATCATACCTTTCATTGACAAGTACTGGGAGTGCATGACAACTCGCCAGCGGCCGGGAAAACTCACGTGGCCCAACAACATAGTGAAGACAATGGTAACGTTTTGTGTGGAAGAGAGGAATGAATCCATACGTTGGAGGCTTCAAAATAGCTGCTCTGAATGCTGAAACAGTCAATCAGGAATTGACTTCTGCACAAGAAATAGGCTCTGCTGCTCTGCTGACATGGAATGTATTCAAGTGATATGTAGTGAGAGCTTTGTTGATTTTCCCTTTGTTCCAGAGTAAAGAGCGAGATGTGTTCCTCGTCAAAGAACACCCTGACCCGGGCAGCAAAGATCCCGAGGAGGAATACCCAAAGTTTGGCCTGCTGGATCAGGTATTGAACGCCATGCTGGTCATCAGCACGTCAGATGGGTTGTGCAGACTACTGTATATGTACGCATATGAAGTATAACCTTAGTTTCTCTCCCGTTGTTGAAGGATCTGGGAAACATCGGACCCTCATACGACACACAAAAGCAAACCACCGCTGCTCCTACCTCTGGTGGGCTAAACGGTGAGATCATAAAACCTTATGAAGTCTAACATGGACGTAACAGAGGCTGCAATGTCTGTTCTTAAAAAAATACTCGTCAGAAGAGACATTTTCTTACCCCAAAATGAGACTGCGGTGTGTAATGTGATGACCATCATGGCAATTTTGTGCATTATGTTCCAGGTGGATCTGCTTTTTCAGGTGACTATGTGGTATTTTGCCATCAAGAGCCGATCACTGTGTTTTTATGTTCTGTAACGCTCTGGATAGAAGTTGACCCTCAGGTTTCTAATCAGGCCTTGCAATTCGCTCCAACTCCCCCACCCCCGTGTGTCAAAACGCAAACTCGAGCCAAACTTTAGCCAAGACTCTATGGGCAACTTCATCCACGTCCAGCTGCAACCTCCCTGTCTGCTCTCAGCATCTGTCTGGTGCCCCTCCCCCTCCCCCACCCCCGCCCCCACCCACCCCTCCGCTTCAACGCTTTGGCCGCTCTGATCAGTGATCAAACCGCTGCTTGCCGCTAATCAACTCCTAAAATCCTGTTCACAATCTGCACCCGGCCCAGATGACCCTCTGCCCTCTCACACCTGAACACAGTGAGAGCAGAATGTCACCTTTGATTTACCCTTTGCCTCCATCGATCAGCCTCATCTCTGCTGGGCTCTCACCTGTGGCCTGATGTAATTGGCTTCCTCCACCATGTTTAGGTGTTGAAGGTGCAAAATTCCCTTTCACCAGTGTTTTCTAACAACATTGCCTCCCTTGTCTGACACCCAATTGAAAAATGGCCTTGACTAATCACTAACCACCAGCCAGGTGACCAACCAAAGCTCTCTGTTTTTTTTCTTATTCACAACCTGATTAACGATCTAATCAGATCTAAATATTGAATCAGGCTGCATGCAGAGGACTGAAATGAATAGTTTTCAGGATGCTTAATCGTGCAAGGGTGAAAAGTAAACATATGTAAATATATAGGTGACCTTTGATAACAACAGGACTATCAGATTGTAAGACAAACATTGCCAAATCTGATCTCTTACTTTGAAATATATACCATATACCATATAAACACTCTCAAGCACAAATACATGCTGTGGTTTTTGGCCCAGTTAAGATCCTTAGTTTCCAGAAAAAACACTTTTAACTTGTATAAGAATGCAATCACATCACATATATACACTTTGTTATGAGAGAGTGCAGTATACAGCGCCAAGTAAACACCACTGTCCAGCCCTGCCGTTGCATGATGCAGAAGTAGGCGCGCGCCTCCGCCCAGTCAGTAATGTTTGGCTTTCGACGTCGTCTACTTTACTTTTGCTTCTGTCCATCTGTCTCTCTGTCACCCGTCCATTTTCTCTCATCGCTTGTCCTCGAGGTTGCTGGAGCCCTTCCCAGGCCAAGTATTATTTTCCACCTCAAAGATTGTTCGAGTGTAATCAAGAGAACCTGATTAAGTTTTATATATTCATTTAAGATCGAGGAGGGTTTTTACAAGAGGCTGGTGCTGATTGGAAAAGGCCTGAGGAATTCATTCCTGCCTCTTTGTGCCTGCTGGTTCTCTGTAAACGCCTGTTAACCACCGCCACTGTGTTGCATTATTTTTCTCGGTAGTGGAGTGAGAACATAGAGTTGGTTGCAGTGGGGTGTAAAGTGTTTAATCAAGTGTGACATATCTTTACTTTTATTTTTATGTTTCTGTTACTGCGTATAGTATCAGGGGGAAAAATAGCTTACTAGAGTTTAATACGTTTGAAGAAACTGCATTTGAATTCTCTTGGACTCGTAGTCCTCTACACACATTTATCTAACCGAGGTTAAGCAGGGCCCCTCCTCTGGTGTCACATCAACTTGTCTTTGCTCCTTAAGGTGCGCTGGCCCCCGGCCCTGGGAAAGGAAGAGGGGCCAAACGTAAGCAGCAGCAGCAACAGGAGGGGACTGCAGCGGGAGCGACGAAGAGAACCCGGAGGTAGGACGTCCATGTCCGACGCGACGGCTCTACCCTCTGTATTGCCAGGTGTAAAAAAAGAAATAAAAAAAAAAACTAAACTCAAGCCTCTTCTTTCCTCTGTCACTTCAGCGACCCGCTGTTCTCAGCCCAGCGGCTGCCCCCCCACGGCTACCCGCTGGAGCACCCCTTCAACAAGGACGGCTACCGCTACATCCTGGCCGAGCCGGATCCTCACGCCCCGGACCCGGAGAAGCTGGAGCTGGACTGCTGGGCGGGCAAACCCATCCCTGGAGACCTGTACAGGGCCTGCCTGTATGAGAGGGTGCTGCTGGCCTTGCACGACAGAGGTACGTCGACGCCCGCGCACGTTTTCAGCGGCGGCTTGTGCAGCGGGATTGAGATGTGTTTTCAACCGACGCTGCAGCGCCTCAGCTGAAGATCTCCGACGACCGGCTGACTGTGACCGGGGAGAAGGGCTACTCCATGGTCAGAGCCTCGCACGGCGTGCGGAAGGGCTCCTGGTTCTTCGAGGTGTCCATCGACGACATGCCTCCGGACACGGCGGCCAGGCTCGGCTGGTCTCAGCCGCTCGGTGGGTGGCACCTCACTCCTTGTTCACTCCTCATCTCGAGGCGATTCATTGAAGTTCACCCCGATGCCCAGTTTCACTTCTTCATTTTAGGGCTCCAACACTCAGTCGATGTAATTGATTACATCGACGACACAGAGACACAGCGCCTGTCAAAGCTAGCGTTTATACTGTATTGAAACACTCTTTCACGTAGCACTTATTAACTGTTATTTAGGGAATATTAATTCGACATTCAAGTTGTAAGAAACTTTAAGATATTTAACTGCGGTAAACATTGCACATAACCTACATATTTTACGTTGAAAAAAATATAACGGCTATGTCACAAATAAATGCTTTGTGTGTCATTATTTTGATATGTTTGTTTTGAAAACGTATGCTGTCAGAGTACAACATTATTACTTATTGAAAAAATAATCTATGGATTAGTCGACATCAAAAAATCATTAGTCGTTAGTTGCCGCCCTACTTCATTTTCTATTGTTTATTTTCTGCATTTAGTGGCATGCTCTAAGCGATATACATAATGACCACTAGATGCTGCTATCGCCCAACCTTCAGAATTTCATCAGCAGTCCAACGCTTCAGGATTAAATAGAATTCAGGTTTAAAGTGACCTGCCTTGTTTATGGTCTTTGGGAAATGCATATATTTTCTCCTCTGTTCTGTATTTCTAGCGTAGGATTTTTATTGATACTCATCCCAACAATCCACACCGTGATTCCTGATATTTTCTGTCTGTCTCTCTCCTCTGCAGTCTTGATTAGTTTGGCTCATTTTCAGAAGGTTTAACCCGTTTCCCCCCCTCCTATTGCAGGCAACCTTCAGGCACCGCTGGGCTATGACAAGTTCAGCTACTCGTGGCGCAGCAAAAAGGGCACAAAGTTTCACCAGTCCATCGGGAAACATTACTCATCAGGCTTCGGCCAGGGAGACACTCTGGGCTTCTTCATAGAGCTGCCCGACTTCACGGAGACGGCCAAGTCCCTGCCTGACACCTACAAGGACAAGGTAATGACCAAGACACGAGGGTCGGGGGAACCTACTCCGAGCAGACAGCCAAACCTTAATCTGTTCCGTCTGTAGGCACTGATCAAGTTCAAAAGCTACCTGTACTTTGAGGAGAAGGATCACGTGGACAAAGCAGAGAAAAGTCTCAAGCTGACGAGCCCAAGCAGGGTGAGGAAGCGCTTCGCGGGAGAAGCCTCAGTGAGCCGAGTGTTGAAGCTCACAGATCCTGTTTCATTTTAATATTTTTTTTTAATACATAGATGATTTTCTTCAAAAATGGAGTGAGCCAAGGTGTTGCGTATGAGGATCTGTTTGAAGGCCTCTACTTCCCGGCAATCTCCCTCTACAAGAGCTGCACGGTGAGTCACGTGTTTTTTTTTTTTTGTTTTTTTTTCCCCTTCTTAAAAATAAAGTTCATGCTTTCACACCCCACCTCTTGTTTTTTTTTTTAAGGTTTCTGTTAATTTTGGCCCACATTTTAAACACCCGCCAAAGGACCTCAAGTACCAGCCGGTGAGAGCTTCCCTCCTTCCCCGTCCACTGGATGTCGCCAACGTGCAGCTCACGTCTTTAGAGGCGTGAATTCATATTTTCATATTTTCAATTAATACTTTTTTTTTTGCTCTTCTTTTTCTTCGTCCCCTCTCAGATGAGCGACATGGGCTGGGGAGCCGTGATCGAGCACACGCTGGCGGACATGCTGTACCACGTGGTGACGGACGTGGACGGGCGGAGCAGCCCCCCGTGGGAAGGGTAGAGTCCGCGGCGAAACCGGCGAACCCTCCCAAGACGGAACATCTCTCCGCCGCCGCCGCCAGTACAGTTTATGCGCCACACGCTGCAGCCAACTCCAGCTCGACCCGTGCCTATTCTGATGCTGCAGAAAGCCGAAACTAAATAAACCTGTTGTTCACGTTACAGCTCGATTTGCCAGCGGACGGCTGCATGTCGTCATTTGTCAGTTTGCCTACTGGTTACATTCCTTTGTGAATCTTAGTTGACTCTCAACTGTTAAAGGCGGGGGGGGATTTTTTTTTTTTTTTTTTTGATCTGATGCTGAGGTGATGCCACAATGTTCTACTAAAAGGATCCATGCGGTTCTGAACGAAAGACTCCATCCTGCAATTCTGTAGTGTGTTCTGTCTTTTTGCTTATTTTGTTCTAGTATGTGTGTCAGTTATCAACTGTTTTATACTCTGAATTAAATAAATAAGAAAAAGTACCATACTCGGTGTTCCTTCTTAATTTGGCATGAGTTTTGATGATTCAGAATATGAGTAGTAACAGGCTGTGGTTGGATGGTGATGTGGCTCGAATAAAATGGATTTCATCCAAAGTCTGAAAGACGTAGAAGCTCTACTTTCAGCTGTGACGGGTGTTTCTGTTTTTGGTTTTCACCTGCGCACCAACGTCCATCTGGTTTCAAGTGCAGGTTACGAGACCAGACAGCGGCCTCATTTCAAATCATTAAACCTGTATCTGACTTGGAGCAACAGACGTACCTGCAGATCTGATTCCATACCGTTCACACTGCCAATGAATCAACTCAGATTGGGTTCGCACGTTGGGCGTCTGATGCCTTGCAATTTCATTAATGTCAGCAGCAACATAAGAATATGAAATCACCAAATGATGTCTCACTTTATTAAAAAGGGGAAACAGGTGTTGCTGCCGTAATTGTCTGAACTCTATTTTCCAAAGAAAAACAAAACAACAATGACTGTGTTATCGCGTTAGTTCAAACGAGGCGCCTGGTGTGCATCTGGATGCCGATTGGTCGGCTGTATCTGAAGCAGTTTGAGTGATGCCACCGCTCTCAGAGGGTGTTGCTCATGTAGGTGTCTGAGGACATTAAGCCGTCCCTGCTTTCATCATGCGGCTCTGTCGGATGCTGGCGGGAAGGAAACAGAGAAACACTCAACCGTGAACACGCACGATGCATCTGGCCGAGGAAACACTCACACACTCCACTGGGCTCTTACGTGTCTGCGGAAAATTCGGCGCAGCAGGCTGCGTTTGGAGCTCTCGGGAGGCTGAGAGTCGTCCAGGTCAGGAGTTCGGGTCCCCCCGGGGCCAAAGACATTCAGTTCCTTGAAGCATCCCGTCTCTATGAGCTGCAGAGGAGGGAGGGGAAGGGGTGGCGGGGCCGGGTTGGCAGGCTTTCCATTTGAACGTTGTTACGTTGCGTCGCTCAGAAGCGACAGTGTACCTCGTTTTGCCAGGTGATGGGAACACTGCCCGTGTTGAATTTGGAGTAGAAGTTGTCGTCGATGTGGTCCAGGGTGACTCCCCGCACCACGGAAAACTCCTCCAAGTCTCCGATGTCATGGCAGTACACCAGCCTGGGCTTTTTTTCCCCACCCACACAGTAAAGCAGATAGGAACGAATAGCAAAGCGACACAAATAAACAAGTGTTGAGATGCATCTGTCCCAGTCAGTGGGAGAAAAGAATAAAGTTGTGCAGTCGTGCAACACTTTTGCCGATACTACAACTCATTCACATGCTTACATCTGGTTTAAATAGAGGCTCGACAAGCCCCGCTTCCAGCATCCTGAAGTTAATTTCCTTGAAGAAAGGGTGTGACTGGACTTCCCTCCCTCCTGAGCTCTGGCAACCCAACCTCTGATAGGGATTCTTGGAAAGCAGCTACAGTTCGAGGAAACAAAACTCATCCTTAATAAAAAAAAAATAAAAAAAAAAAAAAATAAAAAAAAAATCTCCAACTTGCGAAGCAGCAGCTCCATTTGTTTTGGAACTCACCCTTGAACAGAGATCTTTCACGTCCGTGTCAAACGTTTTTCCATACTCCTCCACCTCTCTCCGGATCCTTCTCTCCATCTCGGAGGTTTTGGGATGCTCCCCTTTACCCCGGAACGGTGGCCGCCCTGCCGTCATTTCATAAACGAGGCAGCCGAGGCCCCACCAGTCCACGGCCAGCCCGTAAAACTTGTGGCTGACCACCTCAGGAGCTACATTTTGGTTGAGATAAACAATCAGTGGTGGTTGTGCGATCACACAATATTGCATTTTAAATAGGAGAGCATTTCAAAGTCCAAATGAAGTGAAAGTTGGAACGAAGAGATGGGACATCTTGGTCAACACAGCTGCTTTGACGGGCATTAGTATTAGCCCCGGATATCTATTTAGCCCATTTACTCGGAACTATGACAACAGTCACTTTGAAGGCCAGGTAGAATTTTCCCAAATCCTTTGGAAAGAGTCTTTCTAGCACACAGCCCATAAGAGGTGTTTGTGAGCAGGGGGGAAATCTTGGAATGTTATCAACTCTGACCAAACATTACCGCCAGGTTAGCCGCGTTGCTACAGCTCAAGGCTTCCTAATGGTGCGTGCAGGAGATTAGCTGCACGTCACTGCTCAGCGCTGACTACCAGTACTGTGTTTTTCACCTGAACCCTTGGGAAGTAAAGGGAGAAAAACCTCACTGCACTTCACATTACAAAAAAAGTTTATTTGCTGTGAAAACTTCATCCATGCCATAATTAACGTTAGCAGTGAGGCTTGTAGCCACTTCATGTTTGTATTTTTTTTGGGACGTTTATTTCAATTTTTTTCAGGCACTTGTTGGCAGCTGCTTCCTTACGGAGCCCCAGATATGACACGGGGGGAAAAAATTAAATAAACTATAGCCACAATATAGATATAACGTGTGCACGAAATACTAATTTGTTCCCACGAAATACTAATCTGTGGCCACAAAATAGTATAACATGCGCACGTTATACTGAATATTAACTGTTAATGATTCCTGGACAGCTGGGTTAGCAAATCGAGCGCAGCTTCTTCCTGATTTTAGACTGAGCTTTTCCTTTTTGAGATCAACGAAAGCCGATGAAACCCGGCCCCACATCTTCTAAGAGTGAAGGACAATGCTTCCTATGAAAGGTCGGCGTGATGGATGAGCGATATTTCAGAACTGAAATGTTAGTGATCCAAATTTGTCTTGAATTATGAGGTGTATACATACCCATGTATCCCAGCGTGCCCACCCTGCCTCGCACCTCAGTCTCTGCGGTCAACCTCACAGCAAGGCCCAGGTCAGAAATGCGAATGTGTCCTTGGGGAGATGAAAAATAAATCAACTGAGCTGGTTTTCATGTTTGGATGCATTGCAGCTTAGATTTTTGACTCCATTCCTTTCTCTCACTCCCTTCTCATCTTTGCAAAAACAGGCTGAACTAGCAATTTCGGAGCTGTTGACCAAGATATGAGGAACAGGTGCACAGATGGGAGTGTCAGGAGTGTCATCACTCCGCCTGACTTCCTCGTGTGCTCAGTCCGCCTTTGTTTGTAGAAACTTCGTAAATGCCTTGAAGAGCTAAAAATAGCAGCTGTCGAAGATGGAATGGAAAGATTGCTTCGTGTTTGGCCTATGACGTTAGGCATTCGAGTTATTCACTGACTGGAGTTTGTTATTGCTTTTACCGTAGTCATCCAACAATATGTTCTCAGGTTTGAGGTCCCTAGGAAATAAGAAAAAGAACAGACAATATTCAATTCACTCTGTAAAATGTGAAGAAAAGTCATTTTTTTGTCTATTATTGTTGCGGCAATGAGAATGCGGCCAAGCGGGATGGACGTGAGTGAGCGCTGGCGGCGGCGTCCTGCTGACCTGTACAGTATCGACTCCTGGTGCAGGTGCATCAGACCGCAGCACACTTGCGCGGCGTAGAACTTCACTCGGTCTCTCTCCAGACCCGGCTCTCCGATTTTATAAATGTGGAACCTCAGGTCCCCGCCGCTCATCATGGTCAGAACCATACACAGGGAGTGTTTCGTCTCGTAGGCGTAGGCCAGATTCACCTGAGGGGGGGGAGGACCAGGAAGTTCGCACAAAAGAGTTGAAGCTCCAAACTCCGGCCTGAGATCTCACAGAACTCGTAAAATCTAAATTTAATCTGGTTCGCCAGATTAGATTTCGAAAGGTCGCCCGACCAGTCGGGCCGATTAGACCGATCAAGTCCAAAACAGGAGCAAATAAGTGGGTTTTTCCTCTTTTGTGTGCTCTCACCACAAAGCGACTGTCCAGGCCCTCCAGTATCTTTTTCTCATTCAGGGCCATGGTTTCTCCCTTCCTCTTCTTCACATGAGTCTTATCCAGCTTTTTGCAGGCGTACATCATTCCTGTGGCTCGCACCTGACAAGCCCACACCTGGAGACAGCAGAGATCACAGTGGCATCCCTGTCTGTCTGTCTGTCTGTCTGTCTGTCTGTCTGTCTACTCAATTTGAACTGACTTTAAAGTGGTGATATCCATGACAGGATGTTCTTTTTCCAAATGTAATTTCTCACCTCTCCAAATCCCCCCTTGCCCAGCAGTCTGTATTGTCGGAATGCTTGTTTGGTGATGGGCTGCCTTGAAGAGAAATCGGAGGCTCAGTTTGAAAAAAGAAGAGGAAAAAAGACAAACCAATCACCGGTGTCAGAGAAAAACGTTCGATGCGCAAAAGATGGGAATCCTCTGACCTCTCCAACGTCTTCCACTGCAGGAAACGGTCAAAGTACATGCTGTCCTGGTACTGCGCGAAAGGCTCCCCGCTGAGGTATTTATGAAGGTCTCTGCATAAGGACGTGACTTGTCATTCCCCTTGGACAATTGCATGGACGGCGGCAGGGAAGGGAAGGAAGATGTGCGGACTCACTCTCTGCAGTCCCGGAAGACGTCCTGGCAGGGGTCGAGCTCCAGACTGCGCGTGCAGTCCGGTTCGTGCTTGGCCAGGATGGGGACGCACATTTTGGACTGAGGAGACAGAGAAAGCGCAGAGGCTGCAGCTGCCGTGAAAATCTAGGTGTGTGTTTTTCAAGCGGGCGTGCAGCAAATCCAAAGCTGTAATCTGGAGGTTCTGAGTGTTTCAGTGTGACTAATTTAATTATAGTTTTATGTGTGTGTGTGTCACCCTCAGACCTGTTGGACGAGGAACTTCCTCACGATGCTGAGGCCAAAGTCTCTCCTCTCCCCGTCGGACGTTGTTTCGAAAGCCTCCTAAAGAAGACGGGTAGGAATCAATGCACACACAGGTCCGTTCATGTAAGTCAAGGCAATGGGTTCTGTCTGTTCCGTGTTTGAGAAACTTTTCTTGTGTTGTTCCCACGTTTCTCAACTGTTTCGCCATAACCTTTATCGTAAACACTTTTTAAAAGCAGGATTTTGTCCATATTTTGTGAGACATTTAGACATGAACGCTTGTTGCCCTCGCTTACTCCAAATTCTGAGTAAAAGAGTGCAACGTTTAATTAATCAATATTATCAATGGCATCTTTCAAACTCCCTTTCTATTTGTGGCTCTGTAAAAATCACCAAACTGTGATCAGGTTATATCAATAACACTGGAAGAATACTGTGTTTTTTTTCATCCCGACTGTGTGTTTGTACGTTTGAATGACTTCAGTTTGAGTTGAGCTTCAGTTAAGACCCAAAAGATTTTTCGGACAACTTTTTACTTTTACTCCCTATATTTGTACACAAATATCTGTGCTTTCTACTCCTTACATTGGAAAAACATGCTGGTTACTTTTGTGCTTAAAAGATACTGTACATATTCTGTTCAAAGTAATTTGTTGTTGCTTGAAGTGGAGCTATTTGAACTCTGCTGTTGCGTAGTTGAATATAAATGTGGATCATATTTTAGAGTAGGATGGTTTTTGAGTACTTCGGCCTTGGGGTCAGTTCAGTCCATTTTACTCTGTTACAACTTTTTCACTTTTTGCAAAATTGTCAATGAATGTATTGTTTCATTAATGGCCAAAAAAAACACAACTTTTTATTTAAATACATTTCAGAACTTCTTACTTTTGCTTGATTAAAGGTGTTCAATAATGACTTTTACTTTTACCAAACTATTTTTTTACCCAAGTATCCATACTTTTACTTAATTACCTCTGGACTCTGGATGCAGCTACAATTAAGTGCTCGTCCCATCTCGGCCTGCGCTCGGTTTGCCTCAGTGCAATCGGTTTGCTCGGTCCAGAGGCAGACGAACTACAAATTAAAAGCGTACCAAAGCGTCCAGGAGCGCGGTGCAGTTGTGCAGATCGGGCCGACTCCGGCAGAAGAGCTGGAAGAGCTTCTTTCCGATGGGCTGCTTGGTGCAGAGACTGTGGTAGTCCCTCTCTGGTGGACAGAGACAAGGTGTGAGGGAGGCGCTCACGCCACGGCGTGAAGCCGGCGAACCGATTCGGGAGACGCAGCAGATTTTTTTTCATGCACCTATGCTCGCGGCCAGGTCGGCGCAGTGGCTGACGTGAGGGAAGCGGAGCATCTCCTTCCACCTCCAGCTGCGACCTTTGATCCCTCCATCTGCAGGAGGCGGAGAAGGGAAACCGCTCGCGTGTGTGACAGACACTCAGTTTCATCACCGTAATGCTCGTCTGTCCCTGACTGACGCCGCCAGGCAACAATTAGCAAAGAAGGGCGTACAATGGGACGCCAGCACGCGCACACGAGCTGCCGCTGCCGTTGAGGAAAAGCGCCGCGCCGACACGCCTGCAGTAAAACGCCGCTGCACGGGTCGTGCACGGCGCCGCGCGTTGCTGAACCAGTCGAGTTTTTTCCCTTGTTCTTGTTCTTACACAATAGCATGCTGCAACACAGTGAATGAGCTATTTATAGCCACTGGAGCTCAGGTAAGCAAAGCCTGTGGGACCACATTACTCTGCAACTTACTTTCACACACCAAAATACCTGCGACGACTGCGTCTGAGTTTCCGCCTGTGTATCAACCTGAAGGAACTAAAATTGAACTGCGAGAAAGAAAAGCCTGGTTCCTGCTTCCTGTTCCTGAGTTTTGTGTGCTCCCCCGCCCCTCAGACTGATTTGTCAAGCAGTTTCATTTGCTCCACTAACACAATTTATTCTTCTCATACTCATTAATCCAAAAGAAAAATCTCACTGGCCCGTCAACTTTGGTAAAGCTGTCGCGGGAGGCCTGAGAGGGCCACCTGCATTTCGATGACCTCAACTAAAACACGACTCAAGACGAAGCTGCATCTCGCTCAGCTGACACTCACACGTTGTTGTTGTTGTTGTTGCTGTTTACTGCAAATCTGCCCGACGAGTTCAGAAAAGTGTTTGACGTTCAAGTCCAGGGGACTCTTACCTTCTCTGGCTCGGACGAGAGCGCTGTTTGCAACGATGCTTTCGATCTCCATGAAGGACTTTCTCAGTTTTGCTCCGTCTGTTTATCCCCCAAAAACTACCTCGACAAACCGGAGCTCACGCGCTGGGCGGAGCCGAGTCGAGATTCATCTTCCCCCCGCTGGAAAAGAAATACCACACAACGGTCGAGACGGTCGAGTTAAGATCACCAGCCGTATCACCAGCCGGCCGTCCCAACCTGCAGTCGATCGTGACTCAGTGATGAATGGAGCTGCAGGTCGTTGCACCTGTCAACACACTCGGCAGCAGGACACTCCTTCCTGAAGGAGGCAGGGCCCAGGAGGCTGGCAGGCTGCTCCACTTTCATCATCTTCAGCCAAGTGAGGAAATGTGATTCACTCCCAACGAGTCGGGCGGGGACCAGCATGCAGTTGTCCTATACGTCGCTCTTGTTCAATCAGCTGGCATCGAATGCGGATGAACCAGATCTGAAAATCAGGGTTTGACTTACTTTTCTGCGTGTTTTTCACGTTCCGTACAAGTTGAATAAACAGGCGCTGAGACGCTCAATGTAGGTCAGACGGTTAAACTATCCGTTAGTTCATTTAGTTCATCCATTTGTTTTCCATCGCTGCTTACAGTGCACGCACAGTCGCAGTGTTTGTTGGGGCCTTCAGCGGCTGTCCAAGGGTCCAAGGCCAGAAACACACACCCACGGACAATTTGTTGACGGCTATGAACCTGATTTGCATGGAGGAAGCAGGAGCAGGAGTACCTGAAGAGAACTGGACCCCCCCCCACCCGACCCTACCCCCCAGGCCAGGGAATCAAACCCACAACCTTCTTACTGTGAGCCGACAGTGCTAAAATCAACCAGTGCAGCACCTTGATAGGATGAATTTGTTTATTATTTACTCTTGAAACATAACTGAGTTATATAGTTATATAGTACTGATTTATACAGAGTTACTGTGTATAGCATTCTTGTTCTTAATCTTCTTCATATTGACAGACACGAGTTATACAAACTATCCCAAAATCGACCTGTTTGTCGCAGTTGTAACTACTGGCGTTTATGCCTGCTGGGCTGAAACTCAATTCCTCACCTGGCCAATAGGGACGTGGCAGTGAGGCAGTGGGATGGGCGGGTCCACCTTGTGTCTATTTTAGTCCTGCCACATGACTGACTGAGCAAAAATAGAATAAAAAGCCCCAATTCTGCAGCTAAAGTACATTAACACATTATTGATAATAATAATAACACAACATAGGATCTGATGGTGATGATGATGATGATGATGATGATGATGATGATGATGATGATGATGATTTGACACTTGGCTGTTGATGTGTCTTTTTTGAAGTCGTGAGGAACCATATCTTAGTTAAATTATTACACCGTTATCATATATTTAACAAATATTGTTTTCTTGCAAAGAGTTGAACAAGTGGTTTACTGCAGGTCATTTCTTGGTTACACAAAGTTCCTCAATATGTCTTTTGAAGTGGTATTTGTCACAATTTCCTCGTGACAAATGTCTCAACATTCACAAGGAAATGAAATGACTTTGTATCACTTGATGTGATGTGTGCATTCTTTTGTAACGCTTTAGCACAAGTCGAAAGTCCTGATCTGTTCTAAAAATAGAGGAACAGAAGAGGAATAAGGGGAAGCCCAGCTCTTTAAAAACACACACACACGCACGCACGCGCGCACGCACGCACACACACACACACACACACACACACACACACACACACACATTTCTTTTCCCTTCTGCACTTGTTGCTCAATTGCATCACAACATTTGTGGATTCTTGCCACCTTGGCAACGTGGTCAGTGATTGTTGTTGTTGTTGTTGTTGTTGTTGTTGTTGTTGTTGTTGTTGTTGTTCGAAAAGGACACAAAACTTGACGGATCCTCCAAAGGCCACTGCAGAGCTCACGGTTAAAAGGTGCAGTAATTCTGACCTCTAGTGGACAAACGAAACCATTGTAATTTGATCTCCTCTGCATGTAAGGGAGACGTATTCCCTAAATCTGTCACGATAGAAGCTCAGAATCCCGGAAAGGAACCTCGGACCGTGCATTTCTCTCTGGGCGATCTGCTTTTTACGGAGCCCCTCTGGTGACATGGATGGGGAAAAAAGTAATGTGTGGCCACTGAAGGTAACATTATGTTTTAATCGAGATGCTTGAGCATAATCATATACTCACTGATATAAATATGCATAATTATATAATCATTGATATGAATATGTTTAATCCAGTAAGTTAACCCATTCATAAGATGGGAAATGTATGCATAACATGCTTTGTAAGCTTTGTGCAGAGCAACATGATACCTAAGAGAGGACACAGGAATGCGGCCATCGTAAAACAGTGACTTTAGGTGGCCTGCGGTACCAGGCCGAGAGAGGATGCAGCATCTCTCTACCAAGCATCTCAACCTCGGACCTCAGCCTGCATCTGGGAACAAAGGCAGCAGCAACATCCAATGAGACTGCGGTGCGGAGACCAGAGAGCCAATCAGAGGAGGACGTAATCTGAGCGCGCCAGCGAGAACAACTGGATGTTCTCTATCTAATAGACTGACCAGGGGACAAAGAGTCAGTCAGACTTCAGGACCTGATAGCACCTGTTGATGTTAGGCTTGAACTCGACCCAGAGCTCTGTATACTTGTATTCTGAATTGATTTGCATACTAAAGATAAAATCAGCATTCTTCTCCTAAGAAGACTCTTCATTAAACGGACACGCGGATCGTCAGCACGACACTAGAAAATAAGGCGATCCAACACCACCCATTACTATGTCGTGCCCACGATATCATAAACTCGTGCCCACGAGATATTTATTCTTGTGGCCACGAGATGATTGTTGCCATTCCCACCCTTGCCTATAAAAACGGGGTATAATTACCTTTATTCGCGATGGCTAATCAGCATCACTCCACTCACACGGGCACACCAATTCACCATACCGTGGCCACGATATAATAACGCGTTGGCACGCATTCATCATCTCGTGGGCAAGCTATAGTGATGCTATAGCGAGCATTGCAGGATGCCGCACATTATTATCAATACATATATATATATTTTTAGCATTGCGTGGCCGCACGTTATTTTTCCCCCTTTCATGTCACCAGAGGGGCTCCGTACTTAGGTGTTCATTTCCACTAATGTTTTAAAGTTATCTAAAGATTTGTTTTATTATTATTATCATCATTATTATTATGATTATGATGTTTCACAACTCAGGCCCGATGACACAAACTGACTCAGTTTTTTTTATCATCTGACTCAGCAGAATTGGGTCTTTGCGTGACAAACTCGACAATAAAACGCTGATTCAGATGAAGTGGTGAGAAAACAGAACTGGGCACGTTTGCTTAATTTCACCTTTTTGTGCGTGTTTCGGTTACAAGAAAATGGAAAGATAACAGATGGGTCTTTACTTCTTAAACAGCTGGATGCCTGACTGGGATCACTTTGAGTCAACTTTCATTCATTTGCCATACCCGCTTCTTCCTGCACTCAGATGACAAACAACCATTCACACTCACATGCACACCTCCGGAGAATTCAGAGTGTTCAATTGACCTCACGTGCATGTTTTTGGAGTGTGGGAGGAAGCCGGAGAACCCCGGAGAGAACCCACGCAGACACAGGGAGAACATGCAAACTCCTCACAGAAAGGTCCCAGGCCCGGAATCGAACCCACAACCTTCTTGCTGTGAGGCGGCAGTGCTAACCACTGCGCCACTGACTTTGAGTCGACACTGACCCCTAAACGATACTGCAAATCTGAGCAGGACCTATTTAAACTACCTCCAGGAGACGTTAAAGAGGCTTTGAAAGGCTCTCATGTCACCCTCTTTTACATGCTAGACATCATTACCAGCTTAAAGACGACAAAAGGTTAACATGGTATGTATCAGCAACTTGTGCCCATTTATACCCGTCAGTGAGTCAGATTTCGATTTCTTAATCCAAACCTGCACAGAACCTCTGTGTCTATCCACATAGGCTCACTGTTGTGTGCAAATCAGAAGAAAGTGACAGTGGCTAGTAGACCTCGGGTCGGTTCATGTAAATGTATGGAGAACCTACATACAGTGTGCAACTGTCACTGTACCACCTGCATGTATCTGTGCCGCGGAATCTCCCCGCGCAATCAAAGTCTCAAGTCCAAAAGTCTATTGATGGTTTACGAAGCACTCAGACACGACTCACATGGTTACATGTGCGCGGCGCAGCTGAATGAACAGTCGCAGCTGATCACAGTGAGGAAAAAAAAAACATCCTGCATCATTAATTAGCCACTCGTATTGGCTGAGACTGGCCGTGCCAGAAACCGTCAGCCTCAGGGGTTTGTGGATATTTTTGCTGTGCTGATTTGCTGCTGCACAGATGTGCCTTCACCAGCTGCAGCAGCAGCAGCAGCAGCAGCAGCAGCAGGGTTAACAGCAATTAAGCACATTTCATTTCAGAGGCTGAAACTGAATTGTGATAATCGTATCAGTTCTCAGGCAGTTGGTGAAAACAAAGCTGCAAAAATAAAAGTCAGTTTGTTTAATTTGGGTTTAGGTTTATAAATTTTTTTCCCCAAGATATACATATATTTTTATATGTATATATAAAAACACATTCCATTATCAGCTTCTGTCCATTCAGTTTGTTGCCCGTGTCCGAATGTTGTCAGTTCAGCAGAATCGCGAACCTTTTGCTAAAACTGCTGATCAAGAAGAAAAAATGCGGGAGGATTTGTAAGGAAAAGAAGGAAATTACTGGCCAAAGTTCATAGTCTAATTGATAAGATGTGTCTGCCGGCTTTCACACTTAATTTTGCTCTTAACTGCATAACCTGTAGGATAACTTGATTTTTAGAAAGAGGTCTTAGTTGCCCCATCGCGCAAACAATACTGTTCTCATTCACCTGTTTTTGCAATGAATTTTCACCCTGCTCTCTCACAAGCAGACAACTCTTTTTCTCACGAGGTCACTGGATGGGAGCCTGTTGGTTGCGACTTGCACTGAAAAGATCAGACACAGACCCCCAGTGGACAGCATCAAAGCCGTGCTCACAATTCCTTGTGCAGTCGAGATGACAAAAAACCTCTGAAAGCAAAGGGCTACTGCTCCCGGGTGACTGCAAATGACAAAAGTTGGCTTTGGAACGCCGTCCGGCCAATTCGTCCTTCGCCTTTGGTGACTCGCTGTGACATTAACTCCTTTTCAAAGTACATGATGACTGCTTTAAAAGCTGCCAATACAATGGGACCAAAGGCCCATTTTTGTTTAAAGACTTCCCTTTTAGCCGATCTCAACGTCAGCGTTTAGGAAGGAAGACATGTGAGAACCTCGCTCTGTTCCGACCGAGAGCACAGGCGCCGCATTCGGAGCCCACGGTGGTCTGGGGGAGAGTTGGAAATTTCACAGGGCAGTCAGATGAGGGGCTGTGGTGGGTCCCTTTAATCCGTGCGAGGCGATCATGTGTACGTCAGTAAGAGAGAAGCTCTTCATCGGCTAAAATTCACCAAAACCATGGATAAAGACAAGGCGGCGACTGAATGAATAACGCTGGATTCTAACTGCCAGGATTCACGACAGTCGTTTGACAGAGTCTTTATTCATATCGCCGACAGTCACAATTTTTTGTCATTACATGCCGTCCAATTAGCAACGCTTAGACGCTTCGCTAGCATGCAATTAGGTTTGTACGATGGGGCGCTGAACGCCACGGTAGCATAGCCACCAGCTATTTTTCTATCCCACAAGCACGGAATCTGATGCATCTCCCGAACGCTGTGCCGTCCAGACTCTGAGGGTCTTTACACATCCGCCCTGCAACGTGACGATGTGGTGATTTTTTTGGCATTTTTTTTTAAGTTTTAAAACAAAAAGTCTGAAGCAACTAAAGGGTGAGGGTGTTCATTGAAGAAAATGAATGGACAGATGGGTGGATGAATAAAGGAAACTTCAGATTTGATAAATGAATGAAAGTCATTTAGTAGTAAAGAAGACAGAGTATGAAAAAAATTGTGCGTTAGCTTGTACAGTCTGTCTCTCTGTGGCACTGCTGCTCGGAGTCGTGATTTGCAGCTTCTGGATAATTAAACCTTCTGTGTGATCAGGAGAAGTGGAACTACTTTAGGTTAGGTTATTATCACCGAGACTGTATTTGAATCCCATCAACGACGACATATAAAGGTGCTTGTTTCCGCCCAGTCACATGTCACGGAGAAACAAACGGATGTTTTTCAACATCACTTTTTAGTGAGTAGTACTGCGAATAATGCCCCCCTTTAAAAGCATGCGCGACAGTTTGCCCTCGGCAGATCGTAGTTATAACTGCTTAAACGAGTCTTTCATCCACTTGAAACTTCCTCTTACGCCGTCTGAACCGTTTTCTCACCAAAGGTTTTCGAGCATTTGGGATTGGTGTGGGCGTTGGCCGCTGGATAACGGCTTTTTCCCAAAGCCCGATGTTCTTTGAACTTTTTTTATTCAAAGAAAGAAAAAAACTTGATGGTCAATCATGTGACGTCATCTAACTGTGTGCTTTAAAAGAAGCATTTTGGCTCATCTTAAACATTGAAAAAAACACGAAGAAGGAAATAACACGTAACAGTTTGGGCTCTGCTAGCACCAAAAAAAGTCAAAGTCAAGGTCTTCAGCGTTTGTCAATGGGCTGAAGAGGACAATAGATGGAAGTAAGTTGGATTCTGTATTGTTTAATAGCCAAACATTTTCAAGGATGCGAGCCCTGAGAAATGTCATAATGAAGCAGCCGCTACATTCCCATAACCTGCAAGTTGGCAAAAACAACACTACATTTTTCCAGCAAAGTGTCTTTGTCCTGTGAGCCCACCAGCGTTTTAACCTTTGATAACCTGTATTATTGGATTTCTACTTATGTCGCTGACCAGGTCTTCTTTTAGTGCCCCGGCGCTCAGGGGTATTGTTTGCCTGCCACCGACTCTCTGATTAAAAACTATTTAAAGTTAAAGTCCCAGTGACTGTCACATCCTGAAGGATGCGAAACTTGTCGTCCGCATTTGACCCATCATCCCCCGAGGGAGCGGTGGGCAGCTGCAGTGCTGCAACCAGGAATCATCGGGTGATCTAACCCCCCAATTCCAACCCCCAACACTGAGTGCCAAGCAGGGAGGCAACGGGTACCATTTTTACAGTCTTTGGTATGACTCGGCCGGGGATCAAACCCACAACCTACCAGTCTTAGGGCGGACACTCTACCACTACACCACTGAGCTCTTCATCGGTTCGGTGCGGCATTTGATTTCCATACAGGATGCATACATTTCAAATTATGATGCATTTTAGCCGGACAAGTCAAAGATTGATGTTCACTCGCTCATCAGGTCTGTCAAAAGTCACGTTTCCACACGCGTGTCTTGCTTTTGTCAAGGTATCATAAAATCCTGATCACAGGGCTTGCTGAGTACAAAACAACAGATGACTTCTCTTCCAAATGACTGTGGCATTACGCATCGAGCAAAAAGGGCCTTTGAGTATTTCACAATTTAGCCATGAATAGTGCAACCCTGAAGGAAACAGCCCACAGGAGGAGGAAAAGATCCAGGAAAAATTCCTAAGTCTTATTGTCAAATGTTACTTCTTCTTTTTTTTCTTTTTTTTTTATTTTTATTCAGCCCTGCTACCTGAAAGCTGAACCAATTTTAATTCTTTTTTAAAAGAACATTCTGTCATTTTCTTGTCATTGCCATTGACCAACACAGCTGCACTCATTGCATTTAGACAACTTTAACAGTCCAACTCCATTCACACCAGGAAATATGTTGTGCGAATTTCCACATGTTGTATTCAAACAAACAAACCAGCAAACCAACAAACAGAAAATGGTTTATCTCAAGTTATTCAGTGCCAATTGTCACATCAAATGAACAGCTGCTTCAGACGATCACCACCAACCCCCCACACCTTGAGGCCTGCATGTGCAGAAAAACTTTGCAGTGCAATAAGAGCAATGGGAGGTCGGGGCCACAGGCACACGAGAGCCAAGGGGTCAGGTTATGTAATAGCCAGACTCTAGGGGAGCATTTGACTTCACACTTTTTATTACGACACCTAAATGATCTATTCATAGCTGCTTCTTATTTTGATTGAGCAGGTTTGCGGGTAAGTTTTTCCCCTCCTGAAGTCACTGGAAGCAGAAGCCAGAATGTCAATAATACATTGTTTTGTTAGTACAAAAAAAAAAGAAGAGAAAGCTCAGTCACTTTTGCCCATCTAGTTATGTCACAATCATTCTTGTTGATCACCAAGTGTCATCTGACTACGGCGTGACTGGCATGAATTATACATTTAAATAAAAGAAGATGGCACAAGAATACGCCCTTCGGTGCCAGTGGGAGGGGTCAGCAAACTATAAACTCAGAGGAGTCCCCTCACTGCAGCCTCCTCTCCCTTCGGATTTTAACTTACCATCCTTGTCCCGTCAGTCATACTTCAACTGCTGTTTAGTACATTAGGCTGCTTATCAGCTGCTACTGTTTACAATCATGGCCATCACTAAGGCCAAAGTAGCCATAGGATTTATAGTGGCAGGGATCCTGGCTGTGGTCTCCGGAATCATTCTCTTGTTTGTGGGTCCGGCCATAATGAAGGATCAAATTATCAAGGTAAGTTCTGTCACAGTTTGGAAACTTGACCGCTGAATCCTGTTTATCGTGTCTGTTTTGGTTGTCTTTAAGGAATCAATTTATGGGCTGACCATTTTTTTTTTTTTTTGTAAATTAGTTTACACAAAGAAGTGTAGAATATCAAATAAACATGTATTTGTCTGTATACCTTGCAGTATAAGTGTCCCATGTGCTCTTTTTCTCTGTACGTTCAGTTTTGGAATGTACAGTTTTATGTTTCTTCTGGTTGCCTCAATATAATGTTGTTTCATCGGCTTATGTGCTTTGCTCTGATGGTTACATTTTTTTTTTTTTTTTTTTACAAACGTTTGTAAATAAACTAAGGCAAGTACATATGCATTAAAAAAAAATCCAATCAAACTAACTTTGTTAATTATCATAATGAGGGAACGTTCCGCTTGTCTTGTCTTGCCTAATCAGAATCAACTTAATTGGACAAGTTTTGTTCAGGCGACAAGGAATTTGCACAGTTCACAGCACTGAAAGTATCCAATGAATAAGAATCCTGTAAAAGGAAATCAACAATTACAGCTACAGTACAACTACAGCCAAGCACAGGTAGAATAGTGCAGCTAATGAGATGAGCCATAATTGTGAGACTGGACTTTTTATTTGTGAGAAAACAGACTATTGGTGCCTCTCAAATTTGCATATATTTTCCACTGTCCCATTCGTGTGCATTGATATCGAGAATTTTTTTTTTTATAGATGTCTAAAGTATTTTTTATTTATTTAAATATTAATTTTGACAACATTTACAAACAAACAGCAATGTTTACCAAACATAATGCCGGTACATATTAAAAAAAAAAAAAAAAAAAAGATATCACACTACTGCTTATGCTCATTATAAATATTGTTTTTTAAAAACTCCTCAGCACTTTGCTATATTTTTTATATTCTATTTTCGAATAAACAATTTGCTTCTTTCGCCGGAGCGAAGCCCAGAAATCACAGCGCTCCAGTCGACTCTTGTCCGAACAGCGACAGCCGGAGACGAGCTCTAGCTAGCTAGACTTAGGTGGGGAACCACGTTTCCCAGAATGCTCAGCGCGGCGGAGGCGTGACGCGAAATTATGGACACGGCAACAATGAGATCGGGAGCACGACAACAACAACACAGATACGCGTGATTTAAACAAGAAGGGGGGGGAAGTGCGCCGTGCGGGCGCAGACTTTAACCTGCGGAGGCTCCCTTAAAGACGGCCGGCACGATGCAGAGGGAGATCAGTGGTCAGCCGTGTCGCTCCGAGTCGCCGCGGTCTGTTTTTTGCACGAACGAACTCGTACCTCGGATAGTCGGCGTCGGCTGTCAGTGAAGCTCGCGGACATGGCAATTCATAAAGCTAATGTCGCGATCGGGTTTATGGTGGCCGGGGCGATCGCAGTTATATTAGGGCTTGTTTTCACTTTCGTGGGACCCATCATCATCGATGACCAGGTTGTGAAGGTAAGCAGACTGTTCAGTTTGACTTTTTTTTTATTTTTTTTTTTTTTGAGCGTTGTCACTCTGCCGGTGAAGTTTGTTCTTTCTCAGACGCTCTCAACACGGACGTGTGTTGATGACAACAACACGCCGGCTGCACATGTCACACACACAGTGGATGTGTTATTACTGCCAAAAAAAAAAGTCAGAGTGTCCACAGATTTCAAATTTCCCAGGGAAATTTGTCACTTTCTTTTCCGACAGCTGTCACCGCGCGCCGGGTAGAGAAGATGGGATTGGAGTCCGCAGTCGGGATGGGCCACTCCGATGTGCATCTTCCAAAAAAAACCACAAAAAAAAAACCCAACATGACCAATCTTAGTGAGCCGTCCAATGCTTAAAGCCTGGCCGATGGCCTTGAACCCAAGGAACGTCTGGGTTGAGCGCAGAAACAACCAGTTGCCTTCAGTCCCACTCGTCACCACATAGTTCACCTTCGGCAGTCTTTTTTTTTGTTTTACTGGCAATTTCAAAATGTACGCAAGTAGTCAGAAAGAAAAACGAAATACATAAGCGGCCTGTAAGACGTCCAGAGGTCAAAGAGATAACCCTGCGATGTGAGGAAATTATTGGTGGTGTCAGGCGCATCTTATCTCCTGCGATAGTTCTGATCCCTCCACATAATGTCACAAATCCACATTATCTGCTGCGGCATGTTGATAGATGATAGTGAAATGGTGTCCATAAAGTTGAAATTGCTGCACGTTTACACACACACACACACACACACACACACACACACACACACACACACGCACACACGCACACGCACACAAAAACAGTGTTTTGCCAATTTAATTTACCGGACCGACTTCCTCACTGACACCAACTGAAGAGTCAAAATCTTTATTTGACATCCGTGCAAACAGGAAGAAGTAGAAAGTGGAAAGTGCCAATTTTCCAAACACTCCACCGAGGTATTAAAGTTACAACACAAAAATATAATGATAATAACAATTAAAGCTGCAAGCAGGGTTTGTGGGACTGAGCTGCCGTGGCCGCCGCCGTGTCCGCCGCCGACCCCCGATTACCCCCGACCTCGGCCGACGGCCGGTATAGGCACTAGCTTACGCACCAGCTTACACGTTAACACGTAATGACAAGTCTACTGAGACTAATTATTATTATTTATTTATTTATTTATTTTTTACAGTTTATAGGTAGAGGAAGGAATTCAGTGGTGCTCTTACCTTGCCGAAGTTAGAAAATGTTTTTTCCCTTGTCTGACAGGGTATTTAAGTGTCACAATTTGGACATTCTGTTCCCCCACTTTAAGTCTTTAAGAAACAAAGCAGTTTCAACCGGGTCTTCGCCTTGCGATGACCTGCTCTGACTTCAGAGCTGGTCTATCGCCGGGGCTCAGTCCCCAATGATATAATAATATGATGAATAATATTAATAACATTAGTATTATTTGTACTAGTGCACTTTTAACAACGTTGAAACGTTTCAACAAAATGCTTGACATTAAAAACTGAGGTTCATTTGCATTCATTTGCAAATGATAAAGTACTGCTATGTCGATGTTGTCTTTGTTTTGAAAAAAATCCGAAATTCATCAAATCAAAGACAAAGTCATGTGACAAATTATTTATTTGTAATTTAGTTTATTGTGTTAAAAGTTATGGTAGCATACATGCAACACGTTCAAATGTGAAGTTTATAACACAACCGTGCCAAACGAGACTGAAGTTTTTAATGAATAAAAGTGTTCATTTCTGAAGTGAAAACCTTTCAAAATAAGGTTCCCTCTGCTTACTTTTTCTTGTTGATTGTATTTGAACCTAAGTGTCAAAATAACTTGGTCAAATTTTATTTTAACTAATTAACTGTGGTGAGCTGCTACTAAAATGATGAATATTGATCATTTTCTGGATTTATTGTTATAAACAAATTCAAATTTTTTTTTAGGCACCATTTGTGGGAATCAATGCATTTTCGTGGCCAACATATCCAGAAAAAAACAACAATGAAAAAAGAGATGCCGCTGGTTTAATTTGAAGGTGCGCTGGAATAACTTCTCTCCCCCTTTCTTGCCAGAACACAGTGATCGACCCAAATAACGACTTAACCTACACCACGTGGAGGGACGTTCCGGTGCCGTTCTTCATGTCCGTCTACTTCTTCAACGTCCTGAACCCAGATGAGATTCTCAAAGGAGAAAAGCCCATGTTGGAGCAGAGAGGACCTTATGTGTACAGGTACACAACGTCTCCCTTTAAGTTTCCGCAAGGTTGAAAAAACAGGTTTAGAGGCAGGCTTGACAATATGCATTACCATGCAAAACGCTTTACTGTGCATGAGTTGACGTGTTGATTCATAACAAACCAAATTAGGCCCCTTAAATTTGGGTAAATTGGGGTGAAAACGTCTCTTTCTTGTGTCGTTGCCAAATTTAAACATCAAATTGTGCCGTGTGTTGAAGCCTCTCTGTGTCCTACAATGTACAGGCAGCATTTTCTTTCCTTCTTTTCATGGAGACATGTTCTGGCCGCCGTAGTGTTTCAGTCATAGCATACTTCCGCATATTGATGTGTGATGAATCGTTGTTTCGCTGATGTTGACTGTTTTTTTTTTTTTTTTTTTTTTTTTTGCAACTTCAAGTGCTTTTAACCTTCAAAGCAAAAATCACAAGACACAAATGTCAGTGATGAACGTGGAAACTCGATGCTTTGCCATTGGCTGTTGTGAAAAACTTGCACGAGACATGTAGAGATTAGGCATAGAAAACAAAAAGGAATCACTTTGTAACATGCTAGTTCTACACATACAGGCATTGGCCGTTCAATGAAAAAAAAAATAATTTTGCTTCCTGTCATCTTCCCTATCTCTCTTATCTGTCTGTCCTTTTTTGTTGATTGCCCTACAAGGTGAAGTTTGATGGTGTTTCTTCAACAGGGGTGAAGGTTCACAGATGGAAAACTTCGTAGCTTTTCTTCCGTAAAATGATCTGGTTTTTTTTTTTTTTGCTAAATGTGGCAGCCCTGTCATTGGCGTTTTTTATTTTTCTATGTAATACTCAGAAAAAAGTTAGCAACATTCGACTCTTGGGTGGAAAAAGTAAAATGGAATCTGCAAAATGGAAACAGTTCAGGCCAGTGCGATGTTATGTTTTGAAAGTTGAAACATGCTGTCGCCATGTCTTCACCTCAAACAAGAGTTTTTTTTTAACGTCTCAATGACTTCCTGGGTGAACTCTTTGTTTCCGTGTCTTTGACTCATGGTGTCAAAGTGTGAACAGCCTGATGAAGGGGACTGTTTCAATACAAGCTGCCACTGAGACCAGAAGATTTAGTGGATCAGTTAATTGTGTTTGGGATTTTTGCAGTTAATCGCAGAAGGTTATGCAATAAATCCCGAACCACTAAGCGGTTGGGACGCATGGATTCATACATTAAGAGAAATAAAATGAATCTGCAAAAATATTCTGAAGATTATAAAACGTTTTAGGTGCATTCTGAAATTCCCCCTGAAAGCCAAATATCTCAAACTTTTGAGCAGTGACCTTATTTCTGGTTGGTTTCATACATTCTCAGTTTCATGTAAAACTACTTCAACTCCTTTTTTTTTTTCTTTTTTTTTCAATTTTTATTAATTTATCCAGAAAACGCATCCAGAAGGACAACATCACCTTCAACGACAACTACACAGTGTCCTACATGGAATACAGGAGCTACTACTTTGAGCCGTCCATGTCTGCCGGGAACGAGTCGGACATCATCACCATCCCCAACATGTTGGTGATGGTACGGCCCCGTCGCTTCCGCCTCTGGTGTCGCGTCTTCGGGATCCGCCGCCGGCCTTTGGTTTCTCACCCACGTCTGTGTTTCCAGGCCGCGGCAGTGATGATGGAGAACCGGCCCATTTTCCTCCGCCAACTGGTCAGCTCCACCATCGGGTATTTCAAAGAGGAGGCGTTCGTCACCAAGCCGGTGGGCGAGCTGATGTGGGGTTACGAGAGCAAGCTGGTCAAATTCCTCAAGAAGTACCTGCCGGACCTGCCCTTATCGGAGAAGTTTGGCCTCTTCAGCGAGGTAACAGCCGCCGAGCGTATCGAGGGTTCAGCACGCGACTCGCAATATCCTTTATGATTTTGTCGTCCTAGTAAATAGAATGAGCTTACCTTATCTTCCTGCGTCATAAAAAGAATAGAATGTTCTCCAGGATGAGGGCCTGTTTGATAAATATACAAACCAGCAGTTTATTCAGTATTTATTACATTCAAGTCCAGACCAAATCATATCTGGCTAACGACTGTTAGCAGCCTGAGAAACACTGTGTGATGAGTTAAACGCAATGAATTGTGGATGCCGGAGATATTTTTTTTTAAAAACTTTTTTCTTTAATAACATTGAGTCTATATGAGTTTATATTTTAAAATACATTATTTTTCAAATTTCTGTGATTGTCCCATCTGTGTTTCTCTAACAAGGCTTCTCCGTCTCTGAATGACTATCAAGTTTTAATTGTGTTGATTTGCACTGTTTTCTTCTTTATTTTGTTTTTATCTGTAGCACTTTGAGATTTTATTATGAAAAGTGCTTTATAAATACATTTTAATTGTATTATTATTGTTATAAGGTCAAGCAATTTGTTTGTTTGTTCATTTGTAAATCTCCTTTTCTTTCTTTTCTTTTCTTTTTTAAATACACAGTTCAACAACTCCAACACAGGCCTGTTCACCATCGGCACAGGAAAAGACAACATCAGAAATGTCCACAAGGTCCACAGCTGGAACGGCCTGACTGCTGTAAGACACTTATTCCATTCCAGAGTAGACACAATTTCATGTACATTTTTCCGGGCTGCTATAATCGTAGATTTTCCTTTTGTTTAAATAAAAAAAAAAAAAAAAAAAATTGAACTGAAAAGCTGCCCTACTGGAGGACTCCCCAGTGCAACATGATCAATGGAACAGCTGGCCAGATGTGGCCTCCCTTCATGACACAGGAGAGCACTTTACCCTTCTACAGCCCCGACGCCTGCAGGTGAAAGTCTGCAAAAGTTTTGGTCCTGGCGCTGAACGGACCAGGTCACCCACCGCCCGACTGCGTGGCTTTCTTTCTCCTCAGATCCTTGGAGCTGGTTTACGAGCGTGACGGGGACATGCAGGGCCTCCCCCTATACCGATTCGTGGCGCCCAAGACCATGTTTGCCAACGGGATCGACTACTTGCCCAACGAAGGCTTCTGTCCCTGTCGCCAGTCCGGTCTGCTCAACGTCAGCAGCTGCCGATTTGGTGAGTCCGCTGTGCTGCCTTCAGACTGGGGGTCTGGCTCAATGCCAAGCAGTAGTTTGGAATTATATGTGGAAATAAATGTAGATTAATCCAGATTAATCCCAATGGGTCACTTTGGACACTTCTGTCCTTAAAGACTTAGGTGTATAGTATATAAATTAAACTGACATTTCAGGGTTAAGCAATGTCTAAGCAATAGAGCTTAGAAACTATGTAAGTGGTTGTTACTTTTGTCAACATTTTCTGTAGATTTTTTTTTGAGGTCAAGTAAAACCGTGCTCTTAAATGTACTTAAATGTTGGTTAACCTATTTGGTAAATGCGTTTACATCTCCCGAACTGCACCGCAAAAGTAGTTTCAGTTAAAACGAACGAAAACGAACCCTATAATAAGATGAATTTAAGAAAAGAAGAAGGACATTTTTGGTGTTTTTTTAATCATCATCATTTGTTTGAAATTTTAGTGTAATTTTTCTTGGCATAAGCCAATCATACGTTTTTTTCCCTACGTTTTTTTTTTTTTTTTTAAGATAACAAGTTAATTTCCTTTTGTCCCCCCAAAATCTAAACATTTTTTCTCATCAGAAAAACTGCAAAAAAAATTGACAATTTGATGAAAGATGTGGCAGATCTATATATATATATTTGCTCTATTTTCTTTTATCTTCACTAATATTTGATTTTAATTGCTGTTCAGCACCTTGAGTTGCAAGTCATTGTATGAAAGGTGCTATACAAATAAAATTTGATTGATTGATTGATTGATTGATATATATATATACACATATATATGTATATATATGTGTATATATATATGTGTATATATATATGTGTATATACATATGCATATATACATATGCATATATATATATGTGTATATATGTATATATACACATATATATGTATATATATACATATGTATATATATATATATATATGTATATATATATACATATACAATTATGTATTTTTTTATTATATGATATATATGTGGCCCTGCGATGAACTGGCGACTTGTCCAGGGTGTCACCCTGCCTTCGCCCTAAGACAGCTGGGATAGGCTCCAGCAGACCCCCGTGGCCCTGATTTCAGGAAGAAGCGGGTATAGAAAATGAATGAATGAATGATATATATGTTTGTATATATGTTTATTATTGGCACGCGAGAAAACCAAGTTGCTGTGCCAAAACTCCGCTGCGAGACGTTCAAACCACCTTTCTCTTGGTTCCACAGGCGCTCCGATGTTCATCTCCCAGCCTCACTTCTTCAACGGCGACCCAAAGCTGCTGGACTACGTGAATGGACTTAATCCGAACAAGGATGAGCATGGACTTTTCATCGACATCCATCCCGTGAGTGAACGGCCGCAAACGCGCAGACATTGGCTGGTGGATTCGTGGAAACACCCTAAAAGCAACAAGCATAAAAAAAAAAATCTTATCGGTAGTGATGGCTATTTTTTTTTTTATGGCTAGATATTCTAAGAGGCATAAGTGTTATTTCTAAGAAGCAATTAAGCCACTAAAATGCACAATCAAGGTGTGATAGCTGATGCAGTCAAGTACATGCAATCCCTTTGACATTGTAATAATCAGCTGTTTATTGCCGGAAGGACTCAGTTCGAGGGTGGAAGAATTTACAAGTGGTCATATACTGTTGATACGAATATTTGGTGGACGCCTCAAAACTGTTCACGTTGTGAAATGCAGGAAACAAAAGGCCATCAGCAAAGCGACATCTGCTGTCATGATGACATGCCTCCGTGACTTCACAGAAACAGCGCAGCGCTGTCCGTGTTTGGCATTGGGCGTAGCTTATGTTTGATACCAACACTAGGGTATTGTAGCATTGATTATAAAATATTGAATCATGATTATATTGCCAAACATATAAGTCCTCATGGTGGCGCCAACACTCTGACTCGATGGGTATTTATCAGCTTGCCTAACTCTCGTTTAATCGTGGATGCAATCTCTTGGCTATCAGCAAGTTGGGTTGATAACCACCATTATCTTGTTTGTTGGTGTCACTGCTAATTGGCTAAGCTGTGCACTGTGGGCCTGCGGTTAATGTTTCTCCACGTGGTTGGACAACAAAACGAACAGAATGACCCATTAGCCATGTACAGCTCCCATCAGGCTGCTTCTATTTTCATATTTTCATTGTCCCAACTTGTTAGATTTAACTTTGCGTGTGTGTGTGTGTGTGTGTGTGTAGATGTTTCGTAGGCGAATTAGCCATTAGCAACAATCAACTGCTTGCTAACACAAATAACTCATCAGCCAATCACCAAAAGACGACCTGTTAAAGTTTTAAGCGGACATCAGAATGGGGCTAAGACATTAGATGAGTTGAGATGAGAGGAGACAAGACATGTGTCTTGCCTGGTTCCGGTCAGGTCATGAAGACCCAATTGAAGAATGAACTCAAAGGTAGTGATTTTATTGCGGGACAGTAACACAGTAAAAGTGTGCTGATGTGTCAGATAAGTGCAACCGCTGCGGGACAGATAAGGCCATTGCAACGACCGCCACATTTCACCTTGATTCATTATGCAAGTTGTGTAAACCTCGCAGAGGCCCTGTCGTCAGCCGTTATCAACGTCGCGATAAGGTAATTGGAAAATCAGCCATAGGACTTTAATTGCACTTTTTGTAGTTTAACTGCGTCGCAGAAACAGTACGTGCTTGCCATAAAAAGTACAATCACTGTTGATAAGAAAATAGGTTTTGGCCTCCCTTCTTGAAGCTTTTGCATGCTGGTTTGTAGCAGTTACAGAAGATGATACGTTTCCCAACTGTGATTGGCGTTTTTTTTGGTAACTGTCTTGGAAAGGGCCTATGAAACAACCTGCATGATGAGACCCGATCCAAAAGAATTTGGAAGGTGATGGGACGATTTACACTCAATTCTCTTCCGTCTATCGAACCTAATCTAAAACAAACAAAAAAACAAGTAGCAACAACAATCAGATTTTGGACTCCAGTTGAGCAACAGCTGATACCTGCTGCCCGTCTGGAAGCCTTCATTGTGAAAACCTGCTCTTTTGAAGGGATACTTTTGCCGTCTAACCATCCCAAAGACATCGAAAGGAATTAGGGCTGTCAGTCGATTAACATTTTTAATTGTGATTAATCGCATGGTGTCCTGAGTTAACTCACGATTAACCGCAACTTAATTGCAAATTATTTTTTTTTACACTGCTCTATATGCGGGCTCTGTTCCTCTGTGTGAACCAGGCGTTAATCGCGCGTTAAAAAAAAAAAAAAATAGTTTGAGTGAACTTCGACAGCTCTAAAAGTAACGTTTTCTGTTTCCTTTTGTCACGTTATTCCAGCATATTGCTTTTTTTGTTGGTCCTCGAGGAAGAACTTTCAGGATATCCCACTTAAGGAGACAATTTGTTCACTGCGCTGCATTTGCTGACTGTGGTAAAAAAAAAAAAAAAAAAATCTATGTGCTGCAGCATCTTTATAATTGGTTGCAGAAAAACTGGGAAATCGGACATTAGTGGGGAATTCATGGCTCATGGTATCGGAAGAAAAGTAACAGCTTGGGTATACTGCTTAGTGCGAGATTTAAGGCTTAACATGTTTTCAATTACAGGGGCACGAAATGAGCACTCAGTGACTTTACACTGGACATGACTAGTAGCAACGATTTTTTTATTTTTTTAAATTTGTTTTTAAAGTGAAGTTGCGACAAGTTAACGGCTTTAATGGTCTGTGGAGAATTTCTTGCCACTCGTGTCGTTTTCGTGATCGCTGCTCGCATCGGAGCCCTTGCATTTCGTTGCAAGGAAGGAACGTGCCATCTGCTGCTCGGGGACATTTAATTTCCTGCTGTTTCAAGTAGTGAACGCTCGATTCTTTCCGGATCTCCGGTGCCAGAGAGTCATAAAAACATCAAAGTGAAAACATTTGTGTGACATAAGTGCCAGGTGGCCGAAGAAATACGATTGAGAAGTCACTGTACTTACGTCACTTGGTCCAGTCTTTCAGACTGGAGGTACAGTTGGACTGTGCTTCCAACCACGAGTGTTGTGTCGGGCTGTGGATCATTGTTTCAGACATTGAAGTAGAAAAATAATGAAGAATAAAATTGAAGTAGTAATGTAACCAAACTAAACAAACTGTTGCAAGTGTTTCAAAGATTTTTCCCAGAACATGTTCTGTACTTTCATTGTCTATACAACACTTTACCAATGTCGCTAGTTAGAAGCAGAAAGCTAAAGCGGAGGCTAAATACAGTGGGCTGTTTTTTTTTAGAGAGAGAGCAGTAACTAGTGGTGCACAGCTGCTCCACTTTGGACCTGAATGAAATATAAAGATCTGACTTACAATATCAGTTGGACATTTTTTTTTTTTTTTTTTTGCATACAGTTGCATAAAAATCCTTTCATTGGATATTGACAGCTTTCAATATTTCTCAACCTTTGCTTTAAACCAGCAGCATCCGTCTCTGCTACTTGGTAACAATGCGTCAGTAGAACACCATATTTTCCCGTGTAGGCGACGCTGTGTTACTCAAAGGTGTCTCTGTCAGGGGTTCCCACACGCATGTGCCAAGATTTCTGCTTTGAAGCGACTTCGCTTCATCCTGGAATCCTTGGAATCGCACCGCCACTCGGCCGTTCCTCCCATTGTGACATTTACGTATCAGTGGCACTCTGCGTACAGGGTGGAGGAAGCTGAACTCCCCCCATCATGACCCAATCACCTCGTATGTACATGATGTCAATGTACAATGGCTTTTGAGCTCTCCCCCCCCCCCCCCCGGAAATATACGATCTGCGGCGCCTGGAGGAAGTGGGGAACATAAAAGCAACGTGTGCAAGCGTTAGCTCAAAGGGCCGCTGAGTTTGCGATCGTAAAAGGTCCGGTGTTATACCTACGGGGGCCTTGCATTAGACATCCAGAAAACAACATATTTAGCCCTCTGTTTACAGCATCCTGCAAAAAAAAAATCAAAAACACGTCACAGCTTCCTGCTGCAACCGAGGCAGATGAGGATATCCCTCTTCCGTTTCCGATGTTTGTTGGGCTGGAACTTCTTTAACAGTCAGATGGGGGACGATAACACTTTTACACTTTACGCCCTTTTTTAATTCTCCCCCTGTGAAATGTGTTTTTACAGTTGACGGGTGTCCCCCTGAACGTAACCATCCGCCTGCAGCTCAACCTCCACATGAAGAAAGTCACGGGCTTTACGTAAGACAATAAGTCCCTGAACGCCTCTCACCCCACACGTATTGTGTTTTATATCAATTTATTGTTCCGTATTCATTGTTCATCATCTGCATATCCTTCCTTTATTGCTGTCGGACTCGGCGCCAGACCTTGGTGATGCCAACATGTTTTTTTTTTTGTTTTTTTTTTGTCCTTTTAGGCAAACTGGTAACATTGCTGAAGTGGTGACGCCAATGATCTGGTTTGGGGAGGTAAGTGTGAGTCTTTTACAGACTGGGCTCACTTATGAAGTTATTGTTAATAATAACATAATATATACATATATATGTACATATATATGTATATACAAATATGTATATATATATATACGTATAAACATATATGTATATATATATATATATACGTATATGTATGTATATACATATACGTATATATATACGTATACGTATATGTATATACATACGTATATGTATATACATACGTATACGTATATATGTATATACATATATACGTATATATATACATATACGTATATATATATACATATATACGTATATATATATATACATATATGTATATACGTTTACATTACATATTTTTACAAAGTGTAATAATAGATTTTTACACTGATCTTATGTTTCGCTAAGTTTAGCATAATACCGTAATACCTCACAGTAGATTCCTGTTAATATGCTGTATTCACTTTATGCCTCTGTGTATAAACTACTTCAAAACTGTTTTGTAAAACTGTGGAGGGAAAACATTTCATTTAAATTTAAATAAAGTTTCAGTAATTGTTTTTTTGCCCCCTATTTATGGAATAAAAGTGTTGTTGGGATGCCTCCTGTCCAATCAATCAAATTTTATTTGTATCAGAATTCATGTTTTGAACGAACTGCTGTATAACTTCAAGTTATGTTTTTATGTGTTTGCCTTTGTCTCCCCTGTCCAGAGCGGCTACATCGACGGGCCCATCCTCCAAACATTTCGCACAAACCTGGTTGTCCTGCCACTTGTCATGGAGTACATGCAGTACGGCTTCATCGCGCTCGGCCTGGCAACCATCTTAATCGCCGCATTCGTGTATCACAGAGAGAGGGTAAGGCGGAGGAAACGCTCGCGGGCCTGCTTGTTTTCTTAACTGCACGTTGTAGAGTTGGCATGTTGCCCCACTAACGAGCGTAGAGTAGCAGCAGGAGTCTTCAGTGGAGATGCTGCGTTGCCAAACACAGGAGGGTTCACGTGACGTACATTACACACTTTTACTGGAGCGCTGGAGGTTCATCAATCTTAAAACTTGTTGCAACAAACGTCTTTAAAAGTCTCACTTTAAACCGAAGGTAAAAGTGTAAGTCGCCCTCATGTGTGTGTCTCTGTTATCGCTCTGGTCATTCCTCTCCATGTGTGGCCGTCTGATGATGGCAAACTGCTGCAGCCATTCAGCAAAGCGAGGATCAGATGGCTCGATTCCAACTGGTTTTGGTCTTTGTGTGTCTGCAGAAGTTGATGAGTAAGGCGTCACTGTCTTCGTCAACAGTCGGGGAGAACCAATGGGTTTGTCAGACTTTTAACTGCTACAAAAAAAAAAAAAAATCTCTTTTCAACAATCCAAATCAGTCGCCCTCTGAGCCCCATTTGATCCCAAGCCGTTCGTCTCACAGCAATCAGTAAACCAAAATTATTTGCCAAAATTATTCTGATGTCAATGTTCGATTTAATTGATCGGATGTATTTTTGTTGACTTTAATATGCTTTTTTAATTCGGTAAGAAAAGAAGAAAAAAAAAAATCAGTGTTTACATGTGTCAAAATTCTACATCGCATCCGGAGCGACAAAACCTATTACTTCTATTCAGTAAAGGTGCGTTTCTCTGCAACATCTGATTTGGTCTTTGACCTTGATCGATCAGTCTGCCCTCATTGCCGGGAAGCCAAGAGAAGCAACGACAAATGATGAAGACTCTGAATTAATCAATCACGCCTCTTCCCCACACCTGATTAACTGCATGGTTGACTGGATCAGCGCCGAGAATGAGCGACTGCATGACGCCTAATAGCTCTGCACCTCCCGCCCCCAGTCATGATGCCCGAAGCTGCTGGTTTTACCCAATTAACGACCTCATTCAAGACCGTCCAGCTGATCTCTTTTTTTTTTTGCTGTGTTTGCTGACTGGCTGACATGTGAAATGATGTGGTCGCTTTCTAGGTCTCCGATAGCGAACAGATAAAAAAATCTGACAATGACACAAAGGAGAAATATATCATGAACTCAGGTGGGTGCATGCACGAGAGTAGACACGACAAGTATGACTGCTTTGACATCTCTGTGTTTGTCCTGCAGGGCCTGTGGCAGGAAACTGCCCTTCTGCACTGTTTGCGCAAAATAACTCTCGTATGAAGTCAACAGGTTTTACAGTGGCGCACACATGTGAATGCTCGTGTAGTTTCTCTCATGTGTGACGAAATTGTGATGACATGATTCTTTTTCTCGACAGCACCCCCCCCCCCCCCTCACCCCCACTATTTAATTGAATTTGTTAATTTAATTTCTATGGCTCAACTCTTGACGCATGTCAAGGCGCTTGATACGTTACCGCTAGATTAAACCCACAGGCCAGCAAGCTAGCGAGCAACACAAGTGAAAACAAAAACAAACGTCTTTGGGAAGAGGAAAAGTCCCAGTGAGGAGGCAGACGAGCTCACGACTTCCAAGAAAAAGAAAGCATTGTTTAACAGACAATACCAGGAGTCCTACCGCTAACTAAAAAAAAAAAAAATTCACATAAAAGTCGAGCGACGACCTTGTTGGTGCGTACTACCTGTACGAAAATCGACCGGATCACTCGGATTTTAAACTCTGTCATCTGGCTCATCCGTCTTGACAACTCCTGGGCGGAAAGCATTTTTTCAGTCAGCCTGAAATGTCCAGTGCGTTTGTCACCAGCCTGCATCCTGTGAAAAATAAAAATAAAGAAATTATTACTTAACGTGAGCTTTAAATGTCCAGTGCGTTCGTCACCAGCCTGCTTCCTGTCAAAATAAATAAATAAATAAATAAATAAATAAATAAATGATTATTTGATATGATAGACAGGCGGTTTTGAATATAAAAATGTTTCAGCGACGTTGGTAAATGGACCCTTCATCCATTCATCTAGAGGACTTTTTCTTTTCCAGTCATGTACATTTTTAACGACATCCTCCGAGTTTTTTTTGTCAGCTTTCTCAAACGTCGTATTAATTGTGTGTTTTCTTTCCCTCGAACAGAAAAGTAAGCGCGACCGCCGATCAGCAGAGGGGGTGACGAGCTCATCGGACGGCGAGAGAGAACCTCTTCTGCATCATGACACGCACTGACAACACTGAAACACATTCCCACACGCACACACACGCACACATACGTGACAATGAGGACAAAAGACACACTGGTGCTGCGCAGCCCAAACAGTCCAAGGTTTGTTTTGGAATGAAGGGCTGTCAGGAGGATTGATTTTGAATGAATCATTTCACGTTAGACTGTACTGTGAAGTTGATGAAACTCTCAGCCAATGACTCTTTATGGGCAGAAATATACATATGTATATATGTATATATACATATACATATATACATATACATATATATATATATATGAATATATATGTGTGTGTCTCTTAAAATGGAAACAATGTTTGAATTGCACCAACTCAAATAAATGCATATCATGATGAGAACTGGACGCTAAAGGGACAGTCCAACTTTTTTGGCAAGCTGGCCTGTTGCCATGATCCCACGGTCAGTTGGGCCACAAAAAGACCCACAACGTTTCAGTGCGCGCCAGGCTCTTGCAATGGAACACGTGTGTTATTTTCCTGTTAAGCGATACAAATCATCTGCTACATTTCACCGTTTCCCTGCTCAGGACTTATGTTTACTTTGTGACATCTGTTTGCATTGAGGCTGTTTGGGTGGAGACGGATCTTGATGGAGGCAATAAAGGTGCCCTGTCGCTGGATAATTTAGTTCCATTATTAGAAAAGGGGTTAAAGGTTATCGGGTACATGATTTTAATTGCCTCTGTACAAACACCAAGGGAACATATCCAGTATTTCACTAACTAATGTGCCCTCTGTTGGGCAGAAACCAACAAACCTGCTGTTCTCAACTAACAAACTTCCTTGTATTTCTGAAGCGCTCAGGATCACAGAGCAGAATGGCTGCATCTGTTTGCGGTGACAATCGGAGGCAGAAACAGATGCGCTCTCCTCTGTACTCTTACTTTTCAATGTAGAAAAAAACCCAATGAAAATGAACAATGAAAATGCAGGAAATAAATCATTGTATGACCATGCAATGTTATCAATGAATAAAATATTTTGAAAACTCCAAATCACGTTTGGCTTCATCAGAATATCTTGCATTTCTTTACAGAAAGACAACCTGGTGTCTTTAAACCCACCAGGTTTTGTCAAAAGAGTTCTCCAGGAAACCTACCCTTTTGTTACTGTTTTTTTTTTTTTTTTTTTTGAAGGTGGTTTTGAAAAGTTTTAATGTTGCGGGACTGCTGATCTTATAAGAATATTCTGAGACATGATAAATATCCTAAAAAAAAAAAAAAACATACCCAAATGCGTATAATAAAGATTCACTTCCAATACTTCTAGCATTTGCCTGTCAGAGAGCTAAACAGAAAAGGCCATATCTTTGTACTGGACCACAGTTGTGTAATCACCCCCTTGTGAGGTGGCAGAGGGCAGACCAGGTAAGCTCCTGAAATCCCCCTGTGTGCCAGTGTGTGTCCACCCTGTTTTTGCCTCCGACCAAACTTGCTGTAGAAAGTCCCATAAAGCTTCACTTTTAGTGGCTAAAATTCAGCTGATATTCAGTGTGGCTGTCTAAAGATTCCTGGAGTTTTTGGGTCACTTGTTATTGCACGAGGGGCCTATGTGATGAACTACGAGTCTGTGGAAATCTGAAAAATTAAAACAATTTTAAAAGTTGGCAGGATTTTAAAAGAAAAAAAAAAAGTCAGTTGTGGCCTGCAACCACACCTGCCTTCAAATAGTCGCCTAGCTGCAGCGCTCGTATGTGTTCAGGAAAAACACCAATATGAAATGCAAAACAGATAACGTCGTAGCAAACGTTCAACACTTTTATTACTTCGTTTTTCATCGAGGTTACTTATTGGGTCACATTCCGTCATTTTATAATCTTATGTATTTGTAATAGCAGTATGTATGACTGCCTCTAAAAAAAACAAACAAACAAAAAAAACGTGTGACGTTGCCGTATAGTGGTTCGTCCAGCGTGTCGGGTCGCGCTTGAAAGTTCCGCGGTGCAGTTACAGCCGCTGTGACACCCCCCCCCCCCCCCCTCGCTGCCGAGGCGGCACCATTGATCCTATTCATCGGTTATGTACCGCTTTACTGAGTTTGGAATCGTAATTTTATGGTCGAAAAGTTACCTAGAGCTGCTTTAAGCGCGCATGGCTATGACCCGGGAGTCTGGGGTTCGAAGCCCGCGCGAGCCCTCTGCGCCTTTCCACACTTGGTCGTTTTTCTTCTAGCGGCTCCAAAAAGTGTGAACACACTGAACTCATTTTCCCGAGCGCACCACGCTGGCAAAGCTCGGACCGTTAAGCCTCTTTGAGCACTTCCAGGGTGGGGCAAGCAGCACTTTAATGTCCCCAGCGTGATATTTAAGAGGTGTTGGCGTCAGAATTCTCAAATCCACCAAACTCATAAGCGCTGACGGTTTTTTTTTTTTTTTTTTTTGTGAACGTCGGTATGGGCAGGTGTGATGTGGTTCAAGGCTTTGCGAGGCGGCCACCTCACCTCACCTCACCTCACCTCACCTCGCCTCACCTGAATCGTGGCCAAACGCACCCGCGGCAGTAATTATTCCTAATGCGGAGGATTTTGACCTCGTTATCTTTCCCGCTAGTTTTTATCGTCGTTGATAATGGCTTCCATTTCCAAGAATCCCCGCAGTGGCGTCGCGAGTCAAAGTCTTTCCTGTCATTGTGTGTGTGTGTGCACGCTCGTTACGCGGCTGATATTATGAAGGGTACAACTCGGAGAAGATGTTTTCAGAAAGTCTAGACTCTAGAGTCTCTGTTAAACGTCAAGCGCAAGGCAAGCATGGTGAATTTTGTTTGGCACCTCGGTCCAACACGAATGGCTCGGCTCGGACGAATCAGCCACTTTGCAACAGCTGGAGTGTCTCCGCTGGTGTGAAGGCGGACGTTTGGACGCGAGTCACCGCCACACTGGGAGCAAAAAAAAAAAAAAAAAAAATCGCCTGATTCTTTTCCCATTTTCGTCCTCTTTTTAAGAACAGCCTGCTGTAGTTGTTTTGTAGTTGTAGTTTTTGGCTGAAAATTCTGATCGTCTTGGCCGTCTTCACTTCCTTTGATTACCTCGAAGTGTGTGTGTGTGTGTGTGTGTGTGTGTGTGTGTGTGTGTGTGTGTGTGTGTCAGATCCAGGTCATAATGAGCTGCTGCTTATTTATTTTAGTTTTCTGTCAGATTGCAACAAATCTCGTAAAACTTCAACTTTTTGGGGTGTGGTGGTAACACCTGGTTTTATTTTTTAAATTCACTTCTTAAAAAAGTATTTTAAAACTAGGAAGAACTGATTGGTCATTGAAATCCACTGATATTCTTAAACTGGTTGAAAGTGCTTGATGTGGGCTTTTGAGATGGAAACATGTTTTCCTTGGTCCGAAGGAAAAGGCTTATCATGCCATTACACATAAGAATTTATTATGGAATATACACTATTGTGGTTTTCTATTTAATCCACGTCTATGTCAAGGGTCATTTGACAACTATAGCACTGATCCAAACAGAAAAGATAAAGGTGAGAGCCTTTTTTTTTTATGGACATCCATAAATCCCTCGACTCCTACAGGCCCCATAAACGGACAGATGTGGGCCCCAGCCCCCCCAGTGTTCTAGCTTAAAATCTCTCGCTGAAGTATTTATTGAATTTTTGACCCCAGAAAAAAAACATACCATGTGTTTTTATTTAATTCCAAGCTTGACACTCTGTTTCAGTGAGTGTCAGGCTGATTAAAGTTTATCTTTCTTTTTTTTTTTTGCCTCAGGAAAAAACAAGTTTTTTTTTTTCTTTCATTTTTGAACTGGTTGGGATTTTACATTCTACTAGTCTGTCTCATGCTGAACTATGATATTGGTGAGGTTTGGGTCAAAGGTAGTTTTTTTGTCCCCCCAAAAAAAACAGTAGCTAAGTATGTACTCCCCCCCCCCCCCCCCAAGTTTCCAACATGTTATGATTTTGCTTGGAATAGCTCCGTCTCTCTCATGCTATGCTAACATATGACGTTGTTTTTGGTGGGTTTTGCAGTTTGCAGCTCATATTAAATCTCAGCAAAATATCAATAAAATGTCAATTTTATTCACAATACAATATGGAATAACAATGTGCTGTACAATAGCTAGAATTCCATCACAGCACAGTATAAAACTTTTACATACAACTGCCACTAGTAACACAAATAGTCCAAAAGTACTAAGCAGTAGTAAATCCATACATCACTTCTTTTGCATACTCCACAGAAAATGTGCGCTAAAACCAGGTGTTCTTCAAAAGAATCCCTTTGTGATGTCACAAAAGATACTAATACTCGCAGGCGAGTTCCAACACCCTCAGCTAGGTTTTTGTTCTGCCCAATGGCCCCGCCTTCATGTCTTCAACATTTGGAAGGTCCAACAAAGCATCAATTTTACCAAGGTGTTTTTTGTGCCACCGCCACAAACAAAGGGCTAAATACACTCTTTAACATACCGTTTTCTGAAGATCTGCTCACTTTTGGGATTATTCATTGAGTGAGGCTGCTTCAAAGATCTGAAATAAAACACAGTCACATCAGAAGATACATAAAAAAAAAAAAAAAAAAAAAGCCATTCACGTCGGGCAACCTAAACATCATGGGACATTTTCACCGACAAAGTAAACTCATCGGTGAAAATGTGTACAACACAGAACGATAGTACTGGTCCCTTTACGTCTGCATGCATAAAAGGAGCAGAGCGGC
Organism: Nelusetta ayraudi; assembly: GCF_046127955.1. Classification (NCBI taxonomy): domain Eukaryota; kingdom Metazoa; phylum Chordata; class Actinopteri; order Tetraodontiformes; family Monacanthidae; genus Nelusetta; species Nelusetta ayraudi. The sequence goes on from NW_027466076.1 coordinate 9,297,395, forward strand.
TAAATAGGTGAACCGGCGCGGCACACTGGACGTGGACGTTGTCTCTGCGAGTTTGTGCGGGGGCTGTTGTCTCCGAGGCCCCGCCGCCACTGCTTCAGCACTCCGATGACGCACAACTCACCCCGGTCACTCAGCTGCACTGGAGCGTGCAGGTGGCTCACGCGGGGCGAGGGTCCTCACCTTTTTTTTTTTTTTTTTTTTTTTGCCTGCCCCCACCCCCCTTGTTTTTCCTCTCGCACTTCATCAAGGGCTCCGTGTGTCTCCAGGTCCCCAACTCATCTCCTATATTTAGCCGGTCTGTGACCTGGCTGCTGCAGACTTGAACCCTGGCGCGCCCATTGTCGAAACACGGCCCCCGTCTAATCCCATGCAACAGGTGCTAGGTCCACACATACTCACCTTCTGTCCCTCCCTCTCTCTCTCTCTCTCTCTCTCTCTCTCACACACACACACTACACACACTACACACACACACACACCTTATCGCATTGTGTCTCCTTGTTTCCACGCAGCCAAAACCTGTCATTAGAGATTCGCACTTCACACCACACTGTAGCCACAGGGAGCCGAGGGTTGTTCTCTAAAAAGCACACGGAGAATGCTGGTAGGAGGATGGGGGAGGGGGTCAAGCAGTGCCACACAGCGACCTCCCCCAACCATCACCACCACCACCACCACCACCACCACCACCACCACCACCCACGAGTCGACATCCAGCAGCATTAGCTTCTGCAGCCTTTTTGGTGAGTCTATTAATGGAATATCTGCCTGCGCGAACGCAGGCGGGAGACCAGTTTGGTAGCCGCTTGGCAGCCCATGAGTACAATGACGTCCTTGTAAAACTATATCAGAGTCTGATTGGACATGCTGCCTTTGAAAGAAACTTTGGGTCGCGAAAACACCTACGCGATGCCAAAAATATCAAGGACAAACAGAACCACACAAATGTATATGTGAATCTATCCTACTATCAGAGGTCTCAATGTATAGACATACATTGTTACTGTGCTTAAGTAGATTTTTCAGGTGTCTGCACGTCACTTGAGTATTTTACTTTTACTCCCTACACTTATGCACAACGATCTGTACGTTCTACTTCTTAAATTGGAACAACATGCTTTTTACTTTTGTATTTGTAAGATAGAAATTCTGTTCAAAGTAACTCACTTATTATGTATCATAGTTGTTAGAAGGTGGGGCTTCTTGAACCTGTTGTGTAGTTTAATATAAAAGTGCAGAGAAAATTAAAAAAAAAGAAAAGAAGAAGCGGTAAATGCAAAAATGGCTCCCTGCAAGAACTCTGGTCAATTCAGTCCAGATTACTCTGTCACAACTTTTTCATTTTTGTTAAATTATCAATAAATGTACTTGTTGAATAACAGCAAAAAAACAAAAAAACAATTTTTTGTTTAAAAGTACATTTCAGAAGCTGTACTTTCTTACTTTTACTTAAGAAGGAGTGGAATCAGTACTTTTTTTTTATCCATACTTTCACTAAAGTATAGAATGTGAATACTTTTGCCACCTCTTCCTAACATATGTACTAAAATTAAATTTGAAACAAATAAAATGGAATTACATACAGTGACCTCGTTGATTTCGCAATACTGCACTCAGCTTCCGCCCATGTGACCGCCCAGACATCCCGCTGCCTTTAAATGCTCTCCACTGGCAGGCGAGGGAAAAAAATACCATGACCTGAGCTACGCAAATAACCCGAACGTCCTCACAGCGTCTGCGTGTGACTGTTCTTTAAGTGTTAGAAGCGGGCGCCAAACAGGGCTCAGCCACAGTTGCACATTTCGTTCTGGTAGCACCGCGTGACTTGTGTTTCCGTTATGACGGGGAGCCGTCAGGGTTCTTGACGGGAGGCGCCTCAGAGGCGGAGCCGTTGGATGTGACCTTCCCAACAGGGCGGCTGCAGGAAAGCGACTCTGCCGTCGTCGGCTCCTCTGCCTCAAGGTTGACGACTGTGGATGCCACAGTGTCCGCTTGGCTTCCTCGGTACATGCTCACCTTGGAGAGACATGTGAAAAAAGAAATCTGTTAAAGACACACACACACACACACACACACACACTGAGGAGCAGTGTTGGCGAGTAATCTATGACTAAGTAATCCACTACTGTAATTAAACTACTTCTTTTTTTTTTTAAAGTAATGAAGTAATGTAACAGGATTACTGTGGCAAAACTGCTAATTATATCATAATTACTTCATCAAGTAATGATTCCATTACTTTTCTGCAATATTTTGCAAGCTAAAAATGTCTTATTATCCACAAAATGTCTGAAATTTAGAAAAACAACAAAAAACAACGATGTCGCAGATTGATGATGCGGCCGTGCATGCAACATCACTGATACGTGACGACGCACCAAAACAAGCATGGGCGGCGGCAGAAGAAAAAACAGCAATTGAGTTTGTAGCCGGAAATACAAACATTATTTTGAGTTCATCTCATCGAAATCAAGGAATATTGTGGTTGATTGTACGTTATGTGCAGGAAACAAGATGTTACTTTATCTTTTCTTTTTTTGAAGTAAAGTAATTAGCAATTGATTACTTTTGAAACAAAGTAGTTAAAGAAGTAATTAGATTACTTTTTTAAAGGTGTAATCAGTAGTTTGTTTTAATTTCATGCGAAGTCTTCTAGAACCTAGTTCTTACAGGTTGGTGTTGAGCTGAGTGTTTTGCACCGGTGTTGTAAAATACACCTCTAAGAACACCATGCGCCATGTATCATTTCCAAAACCAGATGGGAAAAACTCTGAACCAAAACTGAACTCATCAGGTGCGGTTCATGGCAATCAAAACAGCTGTGATACCGAGACGTGTTTGTGATGGTCACGGTTTACACGCACCTGCGTTTGCAGGTAGCGCGGTGACTTGAGCTCCAGCTCCTCTTTCTTGGCGGTGGGAGGACAGCAGCAAAACACCTGCTGGAAACCTGCCCTGAACCTGCGGAGGGCAGTCGTCTCTTAGCAGGATGCATTCCAGGAGATCAACGTTACAAATGATTGTAATTATTCATTCAGTCATCTTCTACACCCGCTTATTCCTATTCAGGGTCACGGGGGTCTGCTGGAGCCTATCCCAGCTGTCTTAGGGCAAAGGCAGGGTGACACCATGGACAAGTCGCCAGTTCATCGCAGGGCTGATTGTAAATATATAAAGTAATAATAACAAGAATAAAAATTCCCATCTATATCTATTTTCAGATCTTAACTTTTCAATCCTGACACCAGCAGAAACGCCTCACTGCATTATTAATTATATATATTTCCTTGTATCTGTGTTTGCTACTAGTGATTTCAACTTGTCGTACAGGTACAGGAGAAGCGAAAGGGGGAACGTTGCCTTCCAACTGTATATACACATGAGTGGATGTAGCCACATTCAGCGACAACTTGGTGCCAGAGAATGTGTTTACGCACTTACTTGCTGTTGAGGCAGCAATAGATGATTGGGTTGTACATGGTGGAGCTCATGGCCAGCCACATTATGGCCAGGTAGGCCTGCTGAATGTAGCTCGGATGCATGAAGTCTGGGAAGAACTCGTTCAGCAGGAAGAAGACGTGGTAGGGAAGCCAGCAGACGGCGAACGTGCACACGACCACGATCATCATCTTCACCGCCTGCCGCAAAACAAAGCAGGGGGCGACCTTAAAGTCATCTTTTCGCACTTTTGTGTTGAAGTGGGGATTTAAAAAAAAATAAAAAATAAATTTCAACGTATACACTGTAGGTATGTGTGTTTTAACCACCTTGCGTTTGGCAATGAGTTGCTCCCTGTAGTGCTGCGACGAGTCGCCCGGGATCTGACTCGCCCAGAGGGTGACGCCCACTGTTGTGTAGGCACAAGCCATAATGCAGAGGGGCAGGAAGTAGATCAGCAGAAACATGCACACATAATATCTGTGGGATGAAACGAAGGCAGAAAGAGCGAGTCAAGCTAAGTCAAAGGCGTTGCGGCGTCCACGCTAACATCCGCGGCGGCTCTCACATATTTCACTTTTTCAGCTCCGCAGACATTTGCAGGAGACGAAGCATACAACGAGAACTGTCGGATTAATCACCTGCACAGGAGTCACAACAGCTGCGGGGTCTATTTTCACAGATACTAAATGAATCCCTGCAGGAAGAAAACTGCCTGCACGCTGCAGCAGCTAAGAGCAGCAGCTCTGCTGTTCTATCCAAAAGGAGGCTCTTTTCTAAAGTGAAGCACCAATCAGACCGTTTATAATAACAATGAAAAAATAAAAATAAAAATACAGTTTTTGGTCCCTTTCCTTTAAATTTACTTGGAAAATCAGCTTTCACTGGGTCTGGACTGGTCATATTTCCACTCTGAAATCTTGCTCATCCCTCTCAACATTCAACAAAAGAGCAGTGACAAAGTGTATTGGTCATTTGGAATGTGATAGAACAGTTGTCTAATCGTTTGTTTTTTTTTCCTTCCAAATGCATTCTATGGATTCTTTACCACGGATATGTTGGATGAAAACCACAGAAAAACATTCCACCTGGTGAGTCCAGTTAAGGAAGGATGTCGGATTAACGCAGTAGAACACTCGTGTAGAATTATCTTCCTCTTCTGCTGGATGTTCCCATCAGGGGTGGCCACAGCCAATCACCCGCCTCCATCTAACCCTCTTCCTCTGCATTCTCTTCCCTCACACCAACCAATGTCTGGTCCTCTTTCGCTGCACCCATAAATCTCCTGTTCCTCTGGGCCTCCCCTGCCTGCCACTTCCAACCTCAGCATCCTTCTGCCAATTATACCCACTGCCGCTCCTCTTTTTCTCTCCTTATTTATTTATTATGCTATCTTGTTTTACTGACACAAAATGCGACACACACACACACACACAGCAAGGAGAGCAGACCCTTGCAGCATCACATGGCATCAAAAGCTACCCACATCTTCTTGAAGTCCACGGTGGTGTACTCAGGCCAGTCGATGAAGCAAACGCTGCGCCCCGGCAGCATCATGGTGGTCGAGTAGTAGTACTGAGGGAAGGCTAGCAGCAGCGCCAGCATCCAGATGACGGCCATCACCACGCGGGTCTTCGTGGACGTCAGCCTCTGCTGCAGTGGGTGGATGATGGCCATGTACCTGACCGCACAGCACATTCTGATTAACATCAATGTATTCAGGGGCAGGGGTTCTGTTTTTTGTTTTGTTTTGCAAAAAGACACAGAGGCTAATATCACTGTATGCTTACACACAGGCACTGACGTGGCTATTTCGGTTGATTTGAGAAGCTAGCGGCAAGATGCCACCCAATATAGCCACGTCCCTAATTTTCACTAAATTACAATTCAGCCACATGAGAACTACACTGTTTTCAGTTTTTGATACATCTGTCGTTCATTCATTCGTTCAAGTTCTTAATCCAAAAGCAAGTTCACTTGATGTTACTGCATTTTTAATTTCAATTTCATTAGCCTTTTTTTTTTTTTTTTAGCCCTTCGGTATGCGCTAGAAATGTTATATTCCCGTCAGTTTTGGATGCGGTTTCATTGTTTTTAGCTGTCGAAAACTTTGCTCCTCTTTTGTTTTGGCAAACAGCACTTGATTAACTTAATTATCATTGCTGCAGCTATTAACCAGGGGCCCCACAAAGGCTCCCTGGTGAGCATAAACATGGACAGCTGCAACCCACTTCAAATGTACAGCGCTTCTATTTATACCTCTTTCTGGAATCTCGGAGGAAGTCACATATAGAAAAAGAAAAAAAAAAGACTTGGTTTGTAAATATAAAATAAATATCACACACACCTGTCGAGGGCTATGGCTGCCATGGAGTAAATGCTGGCAAATATGGCTGCGATGGGGAAGAAGTTGTGGAAGCGGCAGTAGACCAAACCGAAGTACCACTCGTTGTGCACGGCGTAGACAAAGTTGATCACCGTGTTGAACGCCGACATGCTGGCCTCAGCAAAGGCCAGGTTCACCTGCAGGGGAGGGCAGGTACAGCTGAAGATGTTCACAGTCACTGGGGAAATTTCTTCAAAGACTCAGTTTTGCCTTTTCGTGTGACGTACAACAGTTTTCAGCAGCACTGAAACCGACTTCCCTTCAGGTCTGGTGTCTTTAAGAGTGGCTGTTCGAGATCAAGCATTTCCACACATCACTGCTATTCTCTGTTTGAATGTTCATGCACTTAAATATACTTGGGTTTTTTTTTCATATGAATTTGAGTTAAGTGCAGTGCTGAACAAGTTCACTAGACCACCCACAAGAAATCTTTCAAAAACGTGTTCCGAGCATAGTTTCTTCCGGCAAAGAAGAAACTGAAACAAGTATTTTGGATTCAGTCATATTTTCTACACAAGAATGGGATTAAATAACTTGTAGTCGTAGCAGTAGTGGTAGTAATAATAACAACAATGATAATAATTATAATCATTTGACACCTTTATCAAGAAATACCAATGAGAGACACATTAAACCAGCATGATGCAAACAAATCTTTCAACAATAACGAGAACGCATCTGACTGGGCACAACTGAAGAGTGAAGAGCATCCTTCCAGTGGAATTTCAGGTTACACATGCCCCTCATTAGAATCTCATGCAGCAGCAGAGGTATACAGTTGTACAAACTTTTTAAATTAGTTGTTTAATGTCAAACAAGTGTTAATTTGTCGTGCTTGGCTTTCATTTAATGCCATGTCGTATAGAAGAGCTCCAACAGATGGATTAGAGCAACGAAGAGCAGATGAGAAATCAGTGTTTTTATGTTAATTTCCATCCTAATGTCATTTAGTCTTTAACGATGCACGTGACTGAATCCCTCATTAAGGAAAAATATGTACCGTTTTCTTTTAATATATAAAAACAGAGGCAAAACAAAACAACCAAACAAACCGCACAGACACACGCACACCATGCAGACCCAGTATTTACCAGAAAGTAGTTGGTGACGGTCCTCATGCGTTTGTGCGCCAGGATGATCCAGACGACCACGACGTTTCCGACCACGGACACCGCTACGATGGTGCAGTAGGCGACGGCCCACAGCGTCACCTGCCAGGCCGGCTGGACCAGGCGGTTGGAGTCGCCGCTGAAGTTCACCGCCGCGACGGCGGTTCCGTTCGCGGCGGACGGAGCGGTGGCGTTGTAGGGAGGCTCCATCTTCTGTGCGTCGGCTCGTTTGCGCGAGTCGGGGGGCTTGTCAAAAATAGATGGCGGTGTCTCGTTACCGGAGGGGGATTCCAGGCGAGGTGAGCAGCGGGGCCGCATGAGGCCGCGTGGTCCGGAGCGGAGCGCGGCTCTCGTGTGTTCCGCTGAGGGGAGCCGCGTCTTTTACGCACGGTGCGTAACTTCTGCCACGCAGCGAACCCCAAATAGCACCCCCACGGGAAATATAAATAAATGAATAACTAAATGAATAAATAGATAAATAATTTTGCGAGCGTTGATCTGGGCAGAAGTGCTAAAAATCGCCCTGAGTGGTCACAAACAACAAGATAAGTGGCATGAGCTTAGTAGGATTAGTCCCGCATCTGATGATATTGGTTTATATAACACCACTGACTTGATCCCACACAGGTATATGATGAATATAGTGAGTGGCACGCTGAAGACCCCGGTTCCACCGTTGTCCTGAGCGGATTTGTGCCTTGATCCCATCCATCACTACAGCGCAGTACACACTATCATCTATATCAATATCAATCACACCCATTTTCTAGTGTTCATCACAAGCCTTAGCATCCCGTCCAAACGGCTGCTTTGTTATGCCTTCCAATTGTTTGAAAGGTGACAAAAACAAGGAGCACGCTAACATCAAGTTGTGCACTGTCAATAAGCTGCGGATGACGTGACAGAGCCTTAAGCGATATCACCAAGGGCAACACAAAAAGGGTTTCGTTTGTGAAAAGTGGAGCAAGCAACGCATGGACTTGCCTCATTTCTGGGGAGCTTGTGGACGACTAGAGACAAATACCGTGAGTCCGCATCGGCGAGGCCAACTTTCGTGGAGCCTTTTAGGGATACATCATGCAATCATTAACGTACATTCCTACTTTTACACTGCTTTTTGAGAACATTACAATAAAGAAGCGTAACGCAATGACGATGTCCATCATCCGCTTTGATTGATCTGGGCCGCTCGTCCACCCTGCTGATTCGTCGAGCCAAATTGCAGGTTCACACGCTTCGTGATGTCTCTGAGGACACCAACACCCCAGACTGCTGCATCCTACATCCTTGCATCGCCTCACTTTTGTATCAATCACTTAGGGATGAGGACATCGCCATTGTATGCTTCTACTCAACTGTCTTTTCACAATATAATGCACGTCAGTATTTCTTATTTTCTATAAATTTCACCCCCATAAGTTGAATATATCCCAAACTTTTTGTGAGTCCTGTGGCCTCGGTGGCACTGCGTAGGAAGTGGAGTGCGTTCGTCGCCCCGGCCCAGCCACACAAGTCTCCATCTGTCGCATTACATCTGGGACGAGCGAAATCTGACGCAGACGAGCCAGGAATCGACTGTGGTTCGGCACCTGCCTCCTCCACAGCTGCTGCATCGCGGGCCACTGAGGCTCCCGTCAGAACGGGTGATGTGACACGAGGACGACGGGGGGTGGGGGGGTGGGGGGGTTGGTGTTCTCCGTCTGTCTGATGATCTGCCAACTGGCGTCGCGTTCAAACTGGAGAGCGAGATGACAATAACATGAAGGTGGGAAAACTGCAATTTGGGACAGTGAGCAGCCACTCTGAGAAATGAGAGAATAGACACGTTCCACTTGAGAAAAAGTGTGTGTGTGTGTGTGTGCGTGTGCGAAAATGGTTACAGGATCTGCTGCAAAGCATCCATGTAATGTAAAAGAAGGGCAAGAAACACTGTACACTGGCCTAGAATTAACAAGGACATTGAGAATATGATAAGTAGATGCAAAACATGCCAGACATATAGGAACAAGCAGACTAAAGAAAACTATGCTGCTGCCTGATAATCCTATAGCACCATGGCAGGAAGTTGAAATGGACTACTTATCTATCATGGACAAGACAACAAACACTAGATGACGAGTCTCTTCGTGCTTTGTGTGAGGTTGAGGCCATCAATAACAGTCGCCCACTTACCTCTATGTCAGATAGTCCCAGAAACCTAGAACCTCTAATGCAGATCATCTTTTACTTCTTGAGGGTCAAATTTCACTCCCCCGTGGGTTACTTTAGAGATCAGACTTGTATAGCAGACGCAGATGGAAGCAGGTACGGTAAGTGGCTGGTATATTCGTAACACCATGGGTTAGGGAGTATCTTTCTACAGGAAAGACACAAATGGTTAAAGCAAAAAAAGAAGATGTTGTGTTAATTGCGGACCCTACAACCCCGATGGGATCATGATCAAGAGCAACATCAAGATGTTGGGAAGGGTTATTGACACAACGGAGTTGTTCGTAGTCTAACTCTGAAAAACAAAGACAAGCATCGTGGATAGACCAGTGGCTGAAGTTTGTTTGTAGTTGGAAAATGACATGTAAAATGTAAACAATGTTTAATATGTATTCATGATTTTACTTAGCTGAGTAATTTGACCGGTGTAACTGCACAGGAGAGGAAGATTCGTACACACCTGACACAGAAGTGCAGGAATGGACTTTTGAACTGCACTCAATGTGAATCATGGCAAAAGAGAGTCTCTCTCTCACTCACTCACTCTCTCTCTCTCAGAAATGAGCTGACACTACACGGAACTTATGTACAGATGTCTAATGTCTGATGTTGAATTTCAGCTCAATTCTGATTAGTCATTTGTTGGAAGCGGTGCATGGTGCCATATTGTTGCTTTCTTTGTTTTATTGTACCTGTCTAACTGGTACCAATAAGGGCGGCGTGTGTATAAGTTTTGTATTTTGTATTTGTTTTATTTATTATTTATTTTTTTAGTTTCACTTTGTCAAGTCGTCAGGTTCATGACCCCTGCTGGCAGTTGTTGGTATGACACGTTACCTGTGCAAACATGATGGCAAACAAAGGCCAGGTTGGAATAATTATTGTTGAACACAATGAATATTGCAATTGGAGACGCCAGCAGCCAAACGTTTTTGTATTCGTGTTTTAATTACTTTTTTAAAAAATAAAATCTGTTTAAATTATTCTATTATCAGTTGTATTTTTTTTTTTTTTTGCCTTTATGTACCTTTTTGTAATTAGTGAACACACAAATAATAAGATCCTTTTCACTCATCGTCTTGACAATTAACTTTGTTTTGTAGTTTTCTACAAATGGATCACATTGAAACCAACTTGGCGTTGGCATAACCACAAAATTATATACAATGTAACTTTATGTTTCTAAACCTAAGTATTTGTAACCAACTAGTGAGTACAACATAATCGCGCAAACAGGATAAAAAGCTTCACTGTATTCCTTCTTTGTCAATTTATTCTTCTTTCTTTGGCAGTTGGCCCCCTCAGGCGCTCATTACATTTCCTCCTGTGCCCCAACCTAAGTGGTGGCTACACAGAGTGAAAACGAACGAAACACTTGTCGCATGCTGCCGTAAATTGTTAGGCTCAGCTTATTGGTCTAACATGCTTTTATATAAATTACATTCAAATAAATAAAAACACAATTTTGCAATACTTGATTCACTCGGTTTGGCTCTTACCTGCGGTTATAAGAAACATATAATGCATCATTAGATTGTTAAAGTATTATATTACAATTGAAAAGTTGTCGTTAGCAACGATGGTAGTAATGCTAGTCTATGATGTTGGCTGTCTTTCGAAATTTTAGAGCCAGGACAGTGAATACATGAGGCCCAGAGGAAGAGTGGAGAGAAGATTTATGGATGTGGTGCCACAGGACATGAAGTCAGTTAGTGTGTGAAAAGAGAATACGAAGGAGAGGGTTAGTTGGAGCCAGGTGTTTGGCTGTCGTGACCCCTGAAGGGAACCACCCCCCGGAGAAGAGGAAGATCAAATGCAATTTACTTTATAGTAAAAGCAGGACTCAACTACTGTTTGTACTGCACTGTCTAATAAAGCACAGACAATGCAGAGAATAAATACAGGAAGCATGTTTGCGCAAAGTTGCTGTTAATACTGTATATAGAAGCTGGCAATCATTAACACCAATGTGTTGTAAAGTATGGGTGTCCAGTTCAAGACATCTTTTTCACCCTACGTAAAAAGAAAGAAATTACACTGAAGAGAAACCTGCAAAAGTTACTGTGATTTGGCTGACCTTAAAACATCTGGACACAGCAGTTACATAATTGGAAACACTGTCCCCCCCCCCCCCCCCCCCCCCAAAAAAAACCTTGCACTTTGCATTTGGCTTCTGAGTCCAGTTCTGCACTCGGTGGGGTAATGAATGTGACCTCTGCCCTGCACGACAGCCAATAAATTTGAATTATGCAGCCGAGAGGAGACCCCCATAATAAATTAAAGCACTAAAACTTGCACGTTCCTGCTTTAGTATTTCTAAACTGACAGCACTGGACAACATCAGTATTTTAATCCACACTGACAATACGCCTTTTTGAAAATTCGCATTGGAATTAAAGGAAATCCTATTCCACAACTGTGTGCGCACTTTAGCGATTTAGTGCTTCGTCATTTAATATGAAACGCAGTTTTATTTAGCGACACCTTCTTTGCCGTCTTCCTGAGAGAACAACGGCTCTTCAGTGACATCTAGTGGGTAAAACCCTCATACTGCACGTCAAGGCCGAGTTGGCGTTGCCCTGTGTTTAGCGCCAACAGATTTCCTGAATGAAGAGCACGAGCGCACGCACTTTTGTCTTTGAGGATTTAAATAAAACACAGGATGTCCTGCATCTCTGTTTTGCATGAAATAATCATAATTAAAAAAAAGGATTTGAAATTGATTATTAAGTGGTTGTTGTTGTTGGTTTTGGACCTATTGTGAGATAAAAACACTTTTGACTACGTTAAAAGTTATAATGTGAAAAATGAGAAGAACATTTAGGACACCAGTACTTCGGACAGATTGATTATGTTCATTATGTCTTCATTGTTCATAGTAAAAGAAACAACGAAAACTAAGTACTTTGGACATGTAAATACTGCATAATTGGTGCAGTCCAGAAATAAAACGTGCATGAATGAATGTACACACACACACACACACACACACACACACACACACACACACACACACACACACACACACACACACACACACACACACACACACACACACACACACACACAGCCTGCAGCATCGTCCGTCCAGCATCCAGGTCTCACATTGTTAAACAGCCACTGAGAGAGAGCAGCAGCTTGGTTGAGGTTTTGAGGTTCAGTTGCAGTGTTTTGCTCAGCAGGTAGAAAAAAAAAAAAAAGGGGGTGACAGTTTAACTCTGACCGTTTTATGCTTAAATTTTTCCATTTACATCAAAGTATCTCGGTGATTCCTTGATCTTCTGTTCCATCTTCTGCATCAGGTAAGGTTTAAATAATAATGTCTTCAGCGTATTTATATATATTTTTCGTTTTGTGTGTTTCTGTTTTGAAATTACTGAACGCTGTTGTGGTGTCTGGAGGAATATTTGTCACAGAGTGGTTTGGTAAACTTTAAGCTCAAATATTAGAGACTCCTGCACAGGATGGAATATGAGTTCGCTTAATTTGTGTTCTAATTGAATTATTTTTGTGTAACAGTAAAAATACATTTGTTCTAAGACATCCTTCCATACATTTAAGTGCATTGCGTAACTATGATTGTGAATATTGTAAATGACTGAGCGAAGGAAGAATTAATGACTCCTGAAAAAAAAAAAACATTTAAAAATGTGGGGGGACTGTATAGCTTTTGGGACGCTTATGTGGGGAAAAATAAATTCTGCAAGCACTGATTTGTTACCATTTCATTGACCAGAGGATGTTGGCCTCATTCCAGTCAGGATTGATTCCTCTGCAATGATCAACTGTATCAGAGTGGGGCCTTTTGGCAACAGAACAAAAAAAACAAAAAACAAAAAACAAACCTTAATGCCAGTTTGCAAGTATTGCTTTCACATTAGTTGATATTTAGTCTTATTTGTAACATGGATAACAGACACAAATCGTTAATCCTCATGCTTTAATTATAGTACTTTAAAGGTCCCTTATTATACAACATTTCTTTCTTCGTTTTCTAGCTATAGCTTCACCCGCTTAAAAAAAAGTGTGAAATTGAGCCTTTTATGATGTCAGAAGGGGCACTTTCTCTCCACGACACCCTAAGCCAAGTTGTGGGTCTTTTCTCTGAGGCTAAAAAATTAATTAAAATCCCAATATTAAACTGACCCAAGAACATACACAACATAGGCCATAACAACTGGTTTAGATCATACATGTGTTTTTTTTTCCACATAATGACTTTTTTTTTTTTTAAATTTCATTAAATTACTCAATTTCCTGAATGGTACTGACAAAGTACTCTGATTGTAATAATCAGTTTGGATAAACATTACATGTGGACAGACATGTTAAACAAGGCACCAGCCAGCAGACAGAAAAATGAAAATGCTCCGCATCATAGTGTTCTCATTACTCACTGCATGTGTGAGTGTGTGCTTGTGAGTGCCTGACTGCACTCATGTGACTGTCCTTCACAGTCAGTGATCAGGCCTCAGCGGCTAATAAGCAAATTAGAAATGACATTTATTGATCAGCTGGCAAACAAGGAAAAAACACCTCCCTCTTCGAAAGGAGCTACATCATGACGGCACAGAAACGCTCGCCGGACATGCTGCAACACTGAAACAGTGCCTCTGGATGGCGTCACAGCAGACACATGTGACTTTTTTCATAGTATAGTTCGCCATAAGTGATTAGTTCTTTTTTTTACTTTAAAAAGCTGAAAAGGTAAAGTTGTAAAAATGTAATGTTTTCATGTTTTGAACCGCATATTTTGGGGCATTCCAAAGACCCACTGCAATTTATTGCAGTGAGATTGCAACGGAACTGGCCAATGTGCATAAATAAGAAGATACTAAAAAACAAACAAAAAATAACAGTTAATGAGTTAATAATGAGCTGAGTTAATAACTGTGTTGTTGTTTTTTTTTTTAAATAACTTGTTCGTCATTATATTGGTGGGTATGATAATAAACCTTCAAAAGTCACCATATATGGTTCCTTACCCAATACGTTAAAATGCATCATTTTCAGTCTGTTAATTGTCAAGTTCATACTAAAGTTAGCGCGGAGGCCAACATAACCAAAACGTGACAGAATATACAGTATTTGCAGAGTTGTCAATATTACGTGGGTACGCCAATATTATCTTGTGTACCACAAGTAATAGTATTACACTACTTATTATTGTTTACAATAGTAACATTATTATTACGTATCATATTACCTCCTATACCCAACCCCACAAAAAGTGACGTTCAGGTGTTACTTTGGTAGCACATATACTAAAAGTGACGTTCAGTATAATGCATGCGGTCAGTTCAGTTCAGACCTGAACAACAGAGTCACTAATCAGCCACTTGTACTATTGCATGCAACACTATTACTGCCTTCTGAAAAAACATTTCAGGTCACCGTTTGCACAATGCACTTTTCCGTTGTGAATGCAATACACCCAAAGTTGTTTGGGAGCACAACTTTGGTATTTCTTTCGGAACCACTTCTTCCGGGTTCCATCAGATTGAGCCGCAGTCTGCTGCTGCTGCTGAAGGGCAGTTGAGGATTTTCTATTGAGTTTTCCTCTGCTCATCCATTGATATGCCGAGGCTGCTGCGGCACGTGTTTCCATACGCCTCAGCCTTCACCTCATGGGGCGTCAGGGTCAGTGTCGGGCTAGAAGGCTCACGCTACACGGACGAACGTCGCGAGGTAGTGACACGGTTTGATACTTCGGGTTAACGGCGGGTGAGGAATCGGAGGGTGCAATTGTCTGACCTTCACGCCGTTTTCGAAAGCCTTTTCTGATCCCCGCATGTCTGTTTCAGGATGGATCACCATGATTGGCAGCGAGGGAGAAACAAAGGTCACAGGCACTACGAGGACGAAGACGGTGAGGAACAAATCTTCAGCAGGGAGGCGGCGACGGCCTCCGAGCTCGTTAAAGCCTCCCCCACTCGCAGTGTTCAAACATTGCTTTGTTGATTCGCGACAGCGATGAGCAACAGCGCAAGGAAATATTATATCGGCTAATATTGGGACACTGCGGTTGTAAATGATTGCTCGCATCCAATATTAATGCTATCGCTCTGATTCATTAAAGTTCAAGCCTATTCAGCTGCTAAACGAGCGATTAACTCGGCTGCCTTGCCGCTAATGGTGTACGACAGCCAATGGTTACTAATCCTAAAGGATGCTCCTCTGACATTCTTTAGTGCGGCAAACAAATCATCAGTGTTGCGCAGAATTGGGAATAAAGGCCCACACTGGAAGATTTTTGTAGCACCTAGTGCTGAGAAATATATATATATATAAAAAAAATTGTCTCTGGCCACAATGTCACTTTAGATTTCAAAATAAACCAGGCCATGAGACTGGTGGGTCAACAGATGCTCCACATTTCATCTGGAAAACTCCACCATTAATCTGCGTTTTCTGTGCAAATAGAAACGCTCATTAAAAGCGAAAAACAGCTTTTTGCTTTTAGCAACTTCACATCCCTGAATAGATGCATTTGTATGCTATGCCAAATGTGTGGTGTTTTGGTTCTTTGCAATGCCTCTCCGGTGGAGTCACATGTTTCCTATTTGCAAACAAGAGCCTCAGTCTCAAATGAATAAACAAAATTGAAATATCCCTTAATGTGCTGATGTCATGCATTCCTATTGGCATTTTAATGCTGTTCAGGTGTATTGAACCTTCCAACATACAAAAGGAAAAAAAAAAGTTTTCTTCTTGTCTCTCAGAGCCTCAGCCGGTCTACATCGGCGTTCCGGCCTCCCACAGACGGAAAAGGCGCAGACATCACTCGTGCGCCAGCGACGCCGACCGGGCTGCGCGGCACACACACTACGAGCACCACTCGCACCGCGAGCACTCCCACCGCGAATACTACCACGACCGGGAGGAGCACTACGAGGATGAAGAGGGCATCACAGGGCATCAGGAGCACACCGACCCCTCAGGTTGGCACCTTCTTGTCTTCAAAAGATGGTATCGGTTCCAAGCGTAAGATGCAAACTTCATTGGATCTAGCTCGAATGCTCCAATATGAACTTTCAGCAGGGGGTGCCAAGTGGCCTCAAGGCCTTTTTGCACTGCTGACAGGAGAGTTCAGCTCAACCCTGGAGTGGATTAGGGCTCCCTATGGCTTACAGTATGCCCGACACTTGTAGGAGGCCTCCTGTTATTGCCAACACAACTATCAGTGAGGAAGCCTAGCTGGTTAGAAAGACAAAGGATTTGTCTTTATTTCCCAAACATTTCATAGGGGCTCTATTCAACATGGAGATGTGAATGAATCCTCCTCAATCGCATATCAATTTGACACAATCGCGTGAACTACATGGAGAAAATTATTTCTTGTCTTTCAAAAAGTGCGACTGCATCACACAGACACAAGCAAATGCAAATTGTGTGCTTGTTCACAAAAACAATGGCGAAACTAAACGCGAGTACTTGCAATGGTGGTGCTGCCTAGTAACGTCCAGTTTTGACCTGGACGAAAAAGCACACGTGCAGAAGGTGTGCACGTGCAGAAGTCGTGCAAGCGGGTTGTGCACGCCTGTAATAAAAGAAAGGGTGCGAGGAAGGCCCGATAGCCGATGTCAGTTTTATAGCTGCTGGGATGAAGATCTGCTTCTTCTGTTAAATCAATCTACCTCATAAACTCGCATACAAAATCAATACCTCTGGGCACTGATTTTAAATGCAGTGAGTACAGTCTGGTTGCAAGTTTCAATTTTCAACAGCAGTGGGGGGAAAAAGAAGAGAGAAACAGCCCTCAACTCTGTACGTCTATTGAACATGCCAGCATTAATCTGCAATACCTCTAAATAAAGAAAGCCAGCTGGAGGTGTGCGATGTGGTGAGAGATGGTAGTGCACGCATGTATGTGGACTAATGTTTTGGTCCCAAGGGGCCATTAAGTCTGAAGCTTGTAAGCTGATTAGGCCCTAGGAACTCAGAGCTTTGTGTGTGTGTGGGAGTGTGTGTGTGTGTGTGTGTGTGTGTGTGTGTGTGTGTGTGTGTGTGTGTGTGTGTGTGTGCACACGCGCGAGGGCACTACTTGGGGTGAATGTCAGTTTGGTATGCAGAATGTTTTGCATGTCTGTTTATTCCATTCACAGCTTGTTGAAAAGGTACATGCAACATACATGAGAGCTGAGGCACCAGAGCATCAACTCTGGGCTCACTTCAAGGGAGATTTCTTTCTTCTTCTTTTTTTTTAAATGAATTAATTTAGGTCAAGTTGCCTTTTCTTTTCTTTTTTCTTTTTTTTTTTTTTTTACAAAACTTGCAGGCATGTGCAAGTTTGTAACAATGACTGTGTGCTCGTGGACTTCTGGGAGGAGAGTACTTCAGGGCCCTGTGGTGTGTGTCAACCCTCTTAAAGCCCTTTGGCTCTTTGCTGCTTTGGAGATTTCAGTGGATTTCTGCCGCAGCTTAGAGGAGAACTAGTTATTTCTTCAACAGAGCGCTGGAAAAGG
>NW_027466076.1:9320000-9335000 GCF_046127955.1 Nelusetta ayraudi
AAGTAAATCCCCTGAAAAGCAAATGAAGTCTAAACAGTTCTACATTTTATAATGGCTGCTGTGCTGTCTGTCTGTCATCACACATACTGTGTATGAACATGTGTTGATTTTCACTTACAGATCACGCCCAGAGCCGAAGCATGAACGATATTTCAGACACTCCGAGCACAGACCAGGTAACTCTTTAAACATGTGTGTGCAGATACATGCGTGTCGTTTCGTGCATTCATTTGCTGTGAATGCCCTTGCAGCATCCAACATCATCATTATCAATTGATTTTATGCTAAATTAAATGAACGTAGTCGTGGTTCAACTCGTAAAATGGGACACATAAAGTGACATCTTCCAATGTGCAAAGACATTCTCTTGAGCTTTTTGTTTGGAATTAGCTCACTTTCGCAGCCTCTGGGAAATAAAGCAGCAATCAGATTACGGTTAACAGATGGTATAAAAGCACAAACTGCTGTGTGCGCCCACGTCTTCTATATTGCTGAGTTTGTTTTGTGAAGTTTTTGACTATGAACAACTTTGCAATCCCTCACAGTCACTAAATGAGCATAGAGAGAAAAACGCTTCTTTCCTTTCATTTTGCTACCCTTTGCCCTGAAGTATGGCAATGAAAAATATTACTGCTGCATCCCCTCGCATTTGCTTAATTTAAAAACTGGCAATTCTGAGTGTGTTACATGAGTGTGTTTACTGTTTGCTGAATAGCTCGATAAGAACTTCAAAGGAAGTGAGAACAGGAACTCATTTGTGCCTGTTTGTGTGCGAGTAGGCTGGAAAAGCACTCCCAACTCTGTTTGATCTGACCAATACCCAAACTCCTACAGCTAAGTCCATTTCACCATAAGGTGCGGCGCTTCCCTGAGGAGTCAGTCACGGTAGATAGCGCTGAAATCATCTGTCAGTTAGTTTGCATGGCCTAGCTCACCTGTTTACTCTATTCCCATTCCAAGAAGTTGGGAGCGAGAAAAAGAGAACCAGTTGGTGAATTGACTCTGAAAGCAGCATTAGCAGATTATGAGGCGATTTTGATTTAAGCACCCACCAGTGCACTGCCACGTGCTTTCTTGGGCAGTTGGTGAAGAAAGGTCTGTGCCGAAAACAGCAAAACAGTTGCATCACACTGTTATGTGACCGCAATAACATGCGCAAATCCACATTTTGAATTAGACATACAATCTAAGCCTAAACTATAAAAATGTAAATTTGACATAAAATAAATAATCTTAGAAGGTGAAGAGTTGATTGTGCTTTTATTATGATGTATGTGCAGGCCTTTTTTTTTTTTGCAGAATAAATTTGTGAGATGTTGTACAATTAATAGATTTGGCTTAGACTTTGACATTCAGGAAGATACAGGATGTGGGTGTAATTTCTGTATGGTTGTGAAAACAGGCCTATATTATGCTCCGATTGTTTAAAAGGGGCCATGACGGAGGGATATTTTTAACCTACCATGTTGTAGTTTGGATGCTACAGCTCTTGCTGAAAACTGCAGTATGTCATAGCTGTACACCGGATGATGGTCCAAGAGCTGAGGATGTCAACAAAAAAGTCCATTTGCCAAACCACTCCACTCTCGAAGAATGTCCCCCTGATAGCTTTCAGCTTTGCGGTCTAAAATCCGATACATTGCTTTTTGACAGCTCACATGATGTGATTAGCTACGAGCCCGCATTGAATGCCAGCTGATCATGGCAACCATAAGTAGTGGTGAAATGTCATGCGCAGTGCGTCACGCCCTTAACATCTTACCTGACCTGTGACCTGCTTCCAGCCGATGATTCCAGCCAGTCTGTGATTTCACTCCCAGCAGCCAAAACACACTGGCGGTTCTAGAGCTTCAGCAGCCGCAGCACTATAAGCAAAAAGAAAACATGGTCTGAAATCCAAAAACTAGATACAATAAAAAACGATAGTTGTACTTAAAAATAAACAATGTTAAAATAAACGAGTCAGTGCTCCAACAAAAAGAGCACAGTTCATCTAATATTTAGAAGTACATTAATAGAGACCCACTGTTGTAAACCCATTCATTACAAATATCTTAGGCTGCATGAACCCCACAATATCCTGTTAAAATGTTAAAGCAAATACAGAAAGTCAAACAATGTTATAAACGGTTACATGGACAGCAAGCTCATAAGACTGCATAGGAGGTTTGAAGCTGGAGGCCCCTCATGCTGCCAAGTCATATACCCGCTACATTCCTGTTCCCCCCGATTGACTTCTAGGTTCTGCAAGGTCCTAGTGCCCGTCTTAGTGTTGTACTTCAGAGCTCTGGAGGTGACCTTAGTGAAGCAATACATAAAAAAAACTAAATCTGTGACCGCAGGTTATAAACTCATGGGAGTCCAAGATAGCTTTTGACCTATCCTAGTGTCCCTCCTCTAGCATCTGGTCTGTCATCTTGTGAAAGCTCAATGTTATACCGGCCGTTTTTGTTGTTGTTGTTTTCATGAGAGTCTCAAAGCAGCAGCACTAATATTCCCTGATCTGTTAAAGATACTCTCTTCAATTACAGCACAGGTATCAACAAACCAATTACCCTTAGAAAGCCCCAGACCCTCAAGTATTTAAATTTTTATTTGCTGCAGACCAAATTCTTCTTTTTTGCTTTTAATCCTATGCTGTTTGTGTTACCGTTTTTTGTTTTTGTACAACTCGTAAAGCACGAAGACCTGCATTTTTTAAAATACTATTGAAGTACAATTTGACCCGCCGTCTGTTCCAATGCGTCTCTCGGTTTTCTCTCCCGGTCAGCTGAAGAATAAGTTCATGAAGAAGATTCCTCGTGATGCTGAAGCTTCAAATGTCCTGATCGGAGAGGTGGATTTTCTGGAAAAACCTTTCGTGTCCTTTGTACGCTTGGCCCAGGCCACGACACTTGGTGGCCTCACTGAGGTTCCGGTGCCAACAAGGCGAGTGTCCATCGAGGCCCCAATAGATTTCTGACTGAATTGATCGACTTCCAAAACTACTAATGACACTTAATCCCTGCCACCCTGATAGGTTCCTCTTCATCTTGCTTGGCCCACACGGCAAAACCAAGTCCTACAATGAGATCGGCAGAGCCATCGCTACATTGATGGTGGATGACGTAAGTGGCAAACCCTGTTCCAACACAGTAGAGCAAACGCGACAGTTTCAGTCCACTTTCTCGATACTTGGTTTTCATTCAGCAATTTTCTGCTAGCTTTTCAGTGATGTTGCCTACAAAGCCAGGGACCGTGAAGATCTGATTGCAGGCGTTGATGAGTTTCTGGATGAGGTGATCGTCCTACCTCCAGGGGAATGGGACCCAAAAATACGCATCGAACCACCAAAGAAGGTTCCCTCAGCGGAAATGAGGCATGTCCTTTTCAGTATTTGTAATCCTATTATAGAAACTGGGCAGATGTCTTTCGACTTTCACGAAACAAATTAAACTTTTCCCTCAATTCCTGCTTTGTCATCTGTGTTGACAAACTCCTTTTCTCAGTTTGTGAGCTGGTCCTTAAGATCTTTATATAATGTTTATGCTGAGTAGCTTGATGAAATTATTTCCCTAAGGAGAAAAAAAAGCATCCGATAATAAAAAAATCCAGAACAATAAGACAGTGGTCAAAGGAGCCTCATATTTGCTCATTTAGCTTCAGCACATGATAATGGGCCTTGCGCCAACATCTTGTTCCGCCTCCTTCGAAACCGCAGGAAGTCAGTGATGAACCTTAATGAGCTGGGTCAGATGAATGGCTCGGCCGGTGGGGCAGCTGGAGGAGAAGATGAAGAACTTCCAGCTCCACATGAGCTTGGAGAAGAGCTGAAATTCACTGGAAGGTACAGACAGGGTCACTATTTTAGCCGTTAGTTAAGAGTCTGTTTGCACTCCGGTAACTGGTGCACCTTAAAATTGGACAGGTTTTGTGGTGGATTGTGGCTGGACATCAAGAGGAAGATCCCATGGTATTGTAGTGATATCTATGACGGCTTCCATATCCAGTCCATCTCTGCTGTGCTCTTCATCTACCTGGGCTGCATCACCAACGCCATCACATTTGGAGGACTATTAGGGGATGCCACTGACAATTACCAGGTTCTCCAAACTGACCAATCCAGAAGCCGCAAAGGCAGCGCTGTGTTTTGCAAAATTTGACTTTTTTTGCGTGCCCTTGAAGGGAGTGATGGAGAGCTTCCTGGGGACAGCGCTAGCGGGGACTGTCTTCTGCCTGTTTGGTGGGCAGCCTCTCATCATCCTCAGTTCAACCGGACCCATTCTCATCTTTGAGAAACTGCTCTACGAGTTCAGCAAGTAAGCAAGGTGCACAGCAGTACCCAGTGTAAATAAGATGACAAAAAGGGCAAATTTCAGTGCTTACTGTCTCTTACAGGAACAACGATGTAGACTACATGGAGCTACGCCTGTGGATCGGCCTCCACTCGTGTCTGCAGTGTTTTGTGCTGGTCTTCTCTGACGCCAGCTACATTATCAAGTACATGACCCGCTTCACTGAGGAGGGTTTCTCTGGACTCATCTCTTTCATCTTCATCTCTGACGCCATCAAGAAAATGGTAAGTGGAGCGTGAAATACTCAAACCACTGCACAAGTTTCAGATTTCAGACTCAACATTTTCATTGCAAAATAAACAGAATATTTAGCATGTCTCTTCGAGCGGTGTACTTAAATCATTCAAAATGGTGATGGTACTGTGCATTGAGTAATAGGCTTACATATTTTTACTATTGAATCTTTTATTTCTTTTCCTTCTTTTTATGCTCGAATAAAGAATTAAATCAATAAATAAAAAATATTCTAAAAAAGGAGAAAAGTTACTAATGGAATGGAAACACATATTGATGTTTGATCTAACTACATCTGCTTTCATTGTTGCAACTGAAAGATAACACTGACAAACATTTGAGACAAAACCACACTCTGTATTTATGGCAGATTAAGCAGATTTTTTGTTTCTTTTTCATAGATTGGAGCGTGGAAGTATTATCCAATCTATCGCGGGTTTAAACCGGATTACATCACCTCCTTCAAATGTGAATGTATTGCGCCAGACCAGGGTGAGCATTTAAAACACTTGGCTATTTTTGGTCTTGAGGTATTTGTTGTTGTTTTTTGTGCAACATTCAAGTTTCAGTTTAAACTTTGGAAAACATTTGGTATTTAATAATAATATATGCACTCTGTCTCTTATTGCTGACATCTGGATGCTTTCTTAACAAAGTAAGTCAAAGTAGTTTTAAAAAGTTACACATTGCGTGCAAGAGCAGAATGCTTTGTAGTCAGAACTTCCTTAAGTGAATATTCATAGAGCCTGCAGGCAGTGAATCTGATATCGGGTGTTATAAAATATTACTTAGAAATTTGACACTGTTCTGCAACCTAGATTCTTTAAAAGATAGAGACAGCTAAAAGACTGTTTTTCAAGATAATCATTTTTTATGTTTTTTTTTTTTTTTACTATTTTTGCCCAATGTCATCTGTTGTAAATATCTGTATCTGTTGTTCTGTCTGTCTTTCAGTATCTGCGCTGGGCTTGAATGTTTCAGCTCCTCTCTCAGATGATAACATGACTCTGTTGGTAAGTGACAAGAAAACCACTTCCATCAGTTCAGTGGTGGTTATATTTGTATAGATATTTCATCTTTGGGGCTGGTGACTTAATAAATAAGAGTATTGATATAAAGTCATAGATATATTGAACAAATTTAGTGAATTAATGCTATCTATTCATTATAATAGTCAATTCATTACAATAGCTATAAAAGTCAGATATTTCTAGTGAGCCAGCAACATGGTGGGTTTTCTTGACATTCACCTGAGATTCAGCTTGAATCATCAAACATCACTTTGGCTCCTGTTGCGTTTTGTATTTGCCTCTGTTATGGCTTGTCCTTTCTCCCTTTTTGTGTCTTCTTCTCTTCTTTCTCCTGTCATTCTCCTCTTCCTCCTCCCTCATCACTGCTGTCACTATGCAGTTTAACTTGACAGACCTGGACTGGAACCAGTTGAGTAAGAAAGAGTGTGCAAAGTATGGCGGCACGCTAGTGGGGTCCTCGTGTAAGTACGTTCCCGACCTGGCTCTCATGTCCTTCATCCTGTTCTTCGGCACCTACTCCATGACTGTTTCCCTCAAGAAGTTCAAGTTCAGCCGCTACTTCCCTACAAAGGTAAGAGAGAATGTTTTCTGCTTCTGCATGCAAATTGTTTTTCAAAGCATGAGATATCTCCATTTATGAGGCGACTGCAGTTGAGACTCAGCTATGCAGCTTTGCTTGACTAATTTTTGTTATGTGGTACAAAGATTTTTATCTGGTCCTGCAGCCATGGAAATTGCCTTATTTCCTCATATTACAAATAGATAAACAGCTAGGAACAGCATGGACTCAATTTCCAATCCAATACCAATTTCAACTGTATTTTATACTAAGACTGATGTACGATCAGTAGTCTTCAGTACTTCCTCCAGAGCTAAAGGGAAACAAGCTTCAGCAAGATATTGGCCTCTAATCTCATCCAACTAATGCAGTCTAATTTGTGAGAAAGTGAAGTAAAAGGCACAAAAACAAGATGAGAGGTCTCATACTTCTGCTCTTTTCCTCAGCTATAAAAAATAAAACTCTCCACATATTTTGCTTTCTGATGTTAAGTTTTAGTTACCAGGAATAAAAAATCTACTGACCTTGTTTAGGATGACAGTAAAAAATACAAATCAGCAGAAACACTTAATGAGCCAAGTAATTATCTGCACAAAACATGCAAGCAAACAAACTGCAGCAGCCTCTTCCCTTCCTTCACCTTACCAAACCCAAGAGTGCTAGACTTTGCTCTGTCCACCCCTCCTCTCCTCTTCCTGAATGTGCTCCAGTTCCGCTCCCTCATCAGCGATTTTTCCATCATCATTTCTATCCTGCTCTTCTGTGGACTGGACCTGCTGCTGGAGCTGGACACCCCCAAACTGCACGTCCCCACTGAGATAAAGGTTCAATTCCTTCCTGGATGCAACAACGCTTTGTCCCTTTCTCCATCTCCATCTGTAACCCCCCCCCCCCAAAAAAAAGAAAATGCACTTTGGTGAATTTTAAAATGTGTTTTTTGTTCAGATCCATCAACGTAATGATTTTTTTTCTTCTCTTCTTGTCTTCATTTCCCCATGTTAACACCTTTTCTCTGTGCTTCTGGACAAATCATCTCCCTTTCCGCACTTCTCTGTCCCTCTTTACGTCTGTTGCTGGGCCTGTAGATGAGGAAGCTAATCAGTGACTTTTCCATCTTCTTGTCAATCCTGTCCTTTGTGGGTCTGGATATGTTGATGGGCTTAGACACACCTAAACTAATTGTTCCGACTGAGTTCAAGGTATTTGATATCTTACTTAAATGCATGGTTCATGGTCTAACGACACAAGGTTTCCTATTGTGCATGATTGTAACCATATGTGCTGGCAGTGGTGGCGGTTTGTTTCAGTGGTGTTCAACTCTGAAAAGTAAAAACTATTAGCTACTGGTTTACAGGAGGATTTTATATGTTAAGAGGGACTGTAACTGTGTGGCAGCACTGCGAACTTCATAATCTTGGTGCCTGTGTTCCATCACTGTCATGTGGTGCCACCGTGTTTTAGTGTCACTGTCATGCAGCTCACCACTTTCCTGTTATTTATGTTGACAACATTTTTTTTTTGTGCCTGTGATCAGCCCACACGTGCCGATCGTGGATGGCTGGTGATGCCGTTTGGTAAGAACCCGTGGTGGTGGTACCTGGCCAGCGCAGTTCCAGCCCTCCTGGTCACCATTCTCATCTTCATGGATCAACAGATTAGTGCCGTCATCGTGAACCGCAAGGAAAACAAGCTGAAGGTCCGTTTATGACCTAACAGGAAACAAAAAGCTCATATTACAAAAAAAATAATAATAAATCTGCGTTGATTTAGTATCTACTTCATCATGATAACATTCCAAGTGCCATACCTTTCCAACATTTGCCATTTTAACATTGCAGAAAAGCTGTGGCTACCACTTGGATCTGTTCTGGGTGGGGGTGCTAATGGCTGTGTGCTCCTTCATGGGCTTGCCCTGGTATGTGGCAGCTACCGTCATCTCCATTGCACACATCGACTCCTTAAAGATGGAGAGCGAGTCCAGCGCTCCCGGGGAACAGCCGCAGTTCCTCGGAGTGAGGTAACGCCATTCTGACTCTGCAGACAATGGAGAACATTGCTAACAATGGCTGGGGCTCAGATGGTAGAGTGTGCAAATCAATAATGGACAGGGGCAGCAGTTTGAGTCCCAGCCCAAATGACCTTGACCAAGACAGTGAACCCTAAATTGCTCCCAGGCAGGACCTGTGTGTTCTGTTTAACTCCTGCCATGTAATAACAGTCATCGTCCTTCACAGGGAGCAGAGGTTTACGGGCATTCTGGTGTTTGTTCTGACCGGACTATCAGTTTTCCTTGCGCCTGTCCTCCAGGTCAGTTGGTAGATGCTTGATATTAAGGGATGTTTTGTTTTTTTTCGCTCTTCTGTATTAATATATTTTAACCATTTGTTTCAGTACATCCCTATGCCAGTTCTGTACGGCGTGTTCCTTTACATGGGAGTGGCCTCACTGAGTGGCATCCAGGTAAGATGAAAACTATGGATGATATCAAGCTACCTGAACTATACATTCATCCACTTATCGTGGTCGTGGGGCTGCATCCCAGTAGCCTTTAGG
Source organism: Nelusetta ayraudi (assembly GCF_046127955.1). Lineage (NCBI taxonomy): Eukaryota > Metazoa > Chordata > Actinopteri > Tetraodontiformes > Monacanthidae > Nelusetta > Nelusetta ayraudi. The sequence goes on from NW_027466076.1 coordinate 9,328,712, forward strand.
TGTAGGCAGTGTTATAGCCTGGACAAGTTGCCAGATTATTACAGGAAACTAAAAGAAAAAAAAAATAAGTTGCCCAATTTTAGAGTTCAATTTTGGTACCGTTTATATTGTTTGATGGTGTACTGATAATTTGATGAATAGTTAATAAGTCATGTCCCCCCCCCCCCCCCCCCAATACATTTCTAAACTAACATCAACCACATATGGTTTGTGTGTGTAGGATGTAGGATATTCTATTTATAGACAGCGACTGAGCACATATTCTCTGTTCTTATGTTCAAGTTCTGGGAGAGGATCAAGTTGTACCTGATGCCGCCCAAACATCAGCCAGACTTCTCTTTCCTGCGACACGTCCCCCTGAGACGCGTCCATCTGTTCACCCTGGTCCAGATAATCTGTCTTGCTGTCCTCTGGATCCTCAAGTCGACATTCCTCGCTATCATCTTCCCAGTAATGGTAAGAGTGTAAATCCATATTCTTGTATCTTTGCCTCCTTCATTTTCTGGCTTTCGAAGTATAAGATTTATCAAAATTGCGAGGAATATACAGAATTTGGTAAAATCATTAAATGCTCACTAGCATGAATTAAAAGATGGTCTTTTTCTCTGATCAAAGATTCTGGGTCTGATGGGTGTGAGGAAGCTGCTTGATCTGATGTTCTCACAACATGACCTGGCCTGGCTGGATGACATCCTGCCTGACAAAGATAAAAAGAAGGAGGACGATAAGAAAAAGAAAAAGGAGAAAAAGGCGGCAGAGCCAGAAAGTGACGAGGAGGTGAGACAAATCGACTCAAGCATGGATAAATGCTGAACTTAGAAGTTCTATTAAAAAGAACAACAAAAAACATGTTTGCTTTCTTTCTGATCTCTTGCAGTTTCACATATATTACATTTTAAGTGTTCCCAACACATCAATAGATGTGGTTTCTGGCTTTGAGCGGTCCTTGCACAAGATGCTGTTTGGGGCCCTTATTATGCCAAACAATGACTGAAAGATTCCCAAATCTCACATGTGCCATGCAATTGGCACTATTACACTATTACACTTCACCAGCAAAACACACTACAGTCACAAGTACTGCTCATATAAAATTAAACATTCAAAGCTGGGCCACTCTAGTAGCACAGCTGATGAAAAAAAAAAAAAAAAAAAGTAATACAAGGAAAACACAATTTATATGTCAAAAAAATAAAACCAGTATAAAACCCGTTTTTTTTTTTTTTTAAATCATAATTTGCTTAAACAACCCCCCCCCCCACCACCACCACCCCAATGCACCCCCCCCCCCTTTATCTATTAAATTGGGTTTATCAACATACGAGTCCGAGCCAGCTATTTATCCGAGGCTAGCTCAGCTAGCTAGCAGACGAATAACAAAAACTTGCTCAAAACTCGGCGTCACATCTCTCCTCCAACGTCACAAACCAATGCCTTATCTTTTACCTTCGACTCTCTTTCTTCCGCCGTTTTCTTCTTGTTTTCTCGTTTTTTTCTGCCCCATTAGGAGAAATGATACTCAAAACGCCTTTAGCCGACGCGAGTGATCGGTACCTGTCAATAATTCCCATCGCACCTGAAAGCAGACGTCACTAATTGCGCGACAGTGGAATCCAACGACTGTCTTAGTTATGTCACAAAAACACAACCCACAGTTTATCGTTGCGGTTATTTTTGTTATAATATCCAGAATGTACACAAAATGGATATATTATAGGAGTTTATAAAAGCTAATAATTAAAATAAATAAATAAATAAATAAATAAATAAATAAATAGATAAAGTTGGCAATCCAGCTCCGGGCCCCCCTAAGCATTTGCATAGTCCGCATATAACAAAAACAGCTTTGCATCAAACAAATTGGGCAAAGATTACACAGACAAATTGAAAGGGTTTTCGTTCTGTATGTTTTTTTTTTTTTTTTTTCATTAGTAGTTGCACTTCTATCTGGCAGCGTAACACAGTTTCTTAATTATTTATCTATTTATTTAAATCCTTGAGTAAGAAAGTTTGCAATGTAATTGCCAGGCTGTGTGAGTTCATGGAACCACAGTAAGGATAAGAATGTACACACATTAAAAAAAAAAAATAAAAAAAAAAGGTGGCTGCATAGGATTCTTTACAGCGCTATAGTGCTCCCTGCTCTTGTGGCATTTTTCAATGTTTGTCACTCCATCTGTTGGGGCTGTGTCATGCCTGTGACTGTTTTCGCTTACTAATACTGTATGTTTCTCCTCTCTGTCCCACAGTGTTGCTGAAAAGGCACTGTACATCACTTACTACTGTCTTTTTTGTTTGTCTTCACCCCTCTTGGCCCATACCCACCTTTTCCATTATATTCTAACACTTAAGAAACACCATATGTGCTCAGTGTGCCAGTACTTTAGTCTGTCTAAAGGATAAGGCTTGCTGGAGAGATAACATCGATAATATTCCAGTGCAAACGAAAAAATTGAATCCGTGCATCATGATAATGTTCCTCAGGTGTTACAAAGAGCAACAAAAACATGATAACTTAATAGAAAAAAAAAAACCCAAATCAGTTTTTCTCTCAATCTGACATGGATACAGTATTAAAGGAGGCAGAGCTAAGTGCCAAATGGCTCGATGCTTACAGCTGACTTGAAATGTAACCTTTTAAAATTAAAGAAATCTCGGACAAAAAGTATATTTTTCAGCAGTGTCGTAAGGTGTGCATCATGTACATATACTGTAGCATTTAGAAACACAATCTATGAACTTCTTTATTTGTTTTGTTAAAGCAGGCTTTTATCAGAATCACATTTTCTATATTACCTACACAAATTGTCTAGAGTTGCATGTGTGCAAGAATTTACTGACAACTAGACTCATTATTTTAAGACAAAAAAAGAGGTTGTATGAATTCTAAAGTTTATAATATGTGTGGAGTTGTAGTTTCTTCTTGACTGTAATGGATGTACCTTAATTTTGAAAGTGTCAAATCAAGAATATGAAAATTAATTTTCAATTTCATGTTGTTGTTTTTTAATCCTGGAATCTCATTGTACAGCTTTAGGATTAGCTTCCTGTTAAAACTGCTGCTCTGTCATAAATTTCATGATTTTGAATGGCAACAAAATAAGGCAGGCTCTTTTGCACAGCACTGGCTGTGGTGCTCTAACAGACCTGGGAGAGGTATTAGCGCCCTCAAATCCAAATCATTGAAGTCCCAATCTCATCAACTCGAAACGGAAACAAGAAATCATTCCAGATTTTTTACACAAACATAAAAATGCCATTCACAAAAATGTTCAGTCAGATATTTTTTCACAAGCCTCTAGTCTTATCCTTTAAGATTCCGCTTTGCCCTGCATGATGAACCACTTCCTGTTTTACCCTCAGCCCAACTGTGCTGCCCTCTCATCAGTGATGATTCCTATGCAGGCCATAGAGGCCCAACCTGAGCCTCTCCCCACCCACATTAACCCCCTCACCCAAAACCTCTGAGTGTGAGTACAAAACCCCTCTCCTCCTCCTCATCTCCTCTTATCGTGTGTCTCATTTGTTCATTGTTGAAACCTTCGATGCCATTCACTGTTTATGACTGATGGAGTGTCGATAAGATTTTGGCCAAATGTTGCTTGTGACTACTGACTTTACATGAGCTACTTTTACACATGCACAAAATGTTACTGTGAAGAAATATGTAAGTAACTAAACAGCTCAATAAACTAATGTTTCAAGTTAACATCATGTGTGTTGATCCATCACATGTTGTTTTCCTCAGGATAATCCTAAAATTTGCCAATTAGAAAAAATTATGACTCTTATCAGGGTGTTAATTCGGGACTGAGCCTCATCGAAGGCCTGCTCTCATTAATTATCGATGTCACTAGTCACATTTAGCCATTACTGTAAGTGCAGGTAATATGTATGACACACAGTAATTAGGGATTCATTCATTCATTTTCAAACAAACGTTTAACAGTTTGATACAAGAATATTATCTCATTATTACATTTAGGACTGTTTCGTATTATTTAAGCTAAATATGATTTAAATATACCACCACCGTAATATATTATTGTTTTTTAATTTACCAACACACAAGCATCAATGTGTCTGATAGGTGAGTCTTTTTACCTGCAAACTGGTCTTTTTCATCAGTACCATCTTTGTGTGTGTGTGTCTCTCTGTTTGTCTTTTACTCTACATGTTTACTTGCTTGTCGATGCCTTCTATGTTCTCTGTTGTGTGTGCCTGCGTGTGTGTTTCTATGCTCTCTTGCAGGAGGTGAACCCATACTCGATGCTCTCATCCGATCCCAACGAGTTAGACCGCAGGTACTGTGTGCTGAAACTGCAGGTGCCCTACAGTGATCTGGTGCACTCACCCTACATAGACAGTGGCCGGGACAGTAGCACTGTCACCTTCTGACCATTATGCAGAATCTTGACACACCGTGCTCCTATTTAGCTGCAGCACCGCCTTTTCACGTTTGAATGTTATTGACGTTTAGAAATCTAGATAGGGGATGGCACAATGGTGCACTTGCAGTGCATGCGTCTGTCGTTTCAATATTTGGTCATTGCGTTTTGTTTAACACAGACTTTTTCTTTTTAAATAAATGAATAAAAACTGAAATACAGTACACGCTCTAGATTAGAAGTCTTGAAAAATTACATTTTGCCTCTTTTCTTTATGCCAAACCATTTATCGATTAACATACGCTGAGAGACATGAACAGAACCCTATGCAAGATTCAAGACTTGAAATTGTAGCCTATGTTTGTGAATTGTTTTTAAACTGAATATTTTTACATTTATTGCACAAATGCTATTTCTGTGCTGTGCCCTGAGAGTGTGTCAGACGTTTCAATTTCATGTTTGTTGTAAATTATATCTCCTTGAAATCTTTAGAGATCTAATTTAACACAGATAAGACATTAAATTGTATTTTCTTTTACTGAAGGAGGGTTAGATGCAGAGACGCAAGACAATGTAATTGTTACTCTTTTTAACACAATAGTGGTCCTTTTATTGTTTAATGACATATTTTACAGAAAAGCATGCAGTGAAATGCTTGTTTCAATCCGCTGGACGTAAATCTTGACCAGTTTTTGTTCTGTTTGTAACTATTTTGGTTGTTATATAGCAAATTAAATAAAGAAAATGTAAAAAGATCATTAGCACCAACTGGCATGCTGTACTGCCTTTTCATTGGTAGGCTGTACCCTCAATATAGGGCAATATGCATATGTACTTGTTTTGTATTTACTTTTTATGTATTTATTATGTTTGTTTGTTTTTTTAGGTTACACACCTTTAGTTTAACAGGTACAAAAATATAAATCTTAATTTTAAAAATCTGATACTGTTGATCAATTTAATGTTGTACTGCATAATTGTCCCTTTATAAGGAAATTCTGCATCCTTTTTCACTGCATGAACTTTAGAAATGATAGAAACCGTAGTGGATAACTATTAGGCTATCAGCTGGGCTATCCCCACGTCAACTCATTAAATAATACTATTTTGCGGCTCCATGAAGAGGAAGCCTGCAGGATAAGATTATCTAACAATGAACAAAGTCAGCCTCTGAAAATTAAGAATTTAGGTCTTCCAAAATAATGATCTACTTCATTCTGGGCAGGTAACCTGCATGAAAGAAGGAATATGATGTACAGTGATAGACAGAATAATCAATGCACGTCAAGGATGAGTAACGTTAAGCCACTGTTCTTCAGCATCACTCTGCACCTGAAGATCTCCTGCCCCCCATCCCCTGCACACTCCCAGACGAGCCTGCCCACCAAGGACCCCCACTTGCTCCTGCCTCCACGTCAGCCAGCCCCCCAAATCAACATCCAGCTGGAGTCAGACAGCGAGGACTCTTGCTCTTACGCCACCCCATTCTACCTTTCACCGTCACGTGGCCAGGGCACAGTTGGGATGTCCAGGGACTTTCACCACAATAGACATCCTCACTTCACCAGCGATGCATGCGCTGAGACCATACTATAGCTGCTCAGCAATCTGAAAACAATGAAAATTCTAACTTTTGTCAGTGGTAATCATGGTTCTTAGGTTAAAGTTTCAACATACAATTTAACTGGATGTGGTCGGCGCATTGTGGCGGTTACCCAAAAGATGTACCAACGGACCTCAATTACAGTGTGAAAAAGAAACATTTGTGCATACACAACCTATATTAGCTTCTATTTGACAAATTCAGTGCTCATTTTTAGCCAAAATGCTAAAATTAAAGACTTACTAAAATTTGTTTTTGTTTTATGACTTCACAGATTATACCTCATAATAACCAAGAT